>NW_026083293.1:0-46665 GCF_020184175.1 Aphis gossypii
TTAGGTTAAATTAAATTTTATTATAAATATTTCACTTAAGTTAAATATATATATATTATTATTATTATTATTACCTATCTTGCAGAGCAACATTAGCAATTTTAGCACATTTATAATGTGCTATAGTCCAGTAATCTACAGCCGTATTGTCTACAGGTGTCTTAACCGTTAATGAACAATCATCCTTTTTTATATTCAAGGTGTTCTCTGCATCGGTTGGTATAGTTGGATCTCTTATTAAATCTAATATTTTGTCTGTATAACATAGCAGTGCTCTATAAAATAATAATTAAATTATATTTTTTTTTTTTTACTTTTTCGTAGTATGTCATAAATTTATATAACTCACCTTTTTCGTCTTTTTCGATACCGGTTTCTTCTCCGGTTTTACAGCTAACCTTTTCGATGTACCTTTTTTTTGAGATGTTGTTGCAATATTATCCTATAATTAAAATAGACGATAAGCTGATGACGGTTTACAAAATCAATTTTTCATAAAATATTTAATATTTTTTTTAAAAAAAAAAAAAAAAAAAAAATTTCTTTTAATTAAAATAATTATATATTATATTATATTATATTATATATTATATTATATTGTGATAAAAAAGAAAAAAAAATGTTTTTTTTACTTACTTCGGAAAAGGAAAATACAACCGACTCCTCGTCATCGCTTTTAAATGAGTAGCAGGACATTTTTTCAAAATTAAATTAATTTTATTAAAAAAAGTCTAGATTGTAAAATCTGTTGAAGTATACTGAATATACTGTATCGATGAGTCTCTTATATATGTAACCACTTCTACTCCTCCTCTTAAGTCTAAAATAATCAGTTCAGCTAAAACACTAACTAGAATAAAATTTGAAAGGTACGTCTTTTCATAATCGAAAAAATAGAATGTAATAACAAGTGCGATTTGTATCTAAAAGATGTAATTGACTTCTACATTTCAATGTCAGATTTGAAAGGTTATATAAAATTTAGCAAGGTACGTAATTTAGCAAGGTAAGATTAAAATTAAATAATTGGTTATAGTAAACATGAAATATAAACGTACGTATATTTTGGAGACTACGCCGCCCAAATAGTTTAATATAAAAGCGGTTGTGATAGTATTAAGAATTAGACATAGTTAAGCCTCACTCACGCATAGACCGATGACATTGTTCTATACTTAACAATACATCGGGCTTGCTTTTATTATATTCATTGTCTCAGTGAATAAATAACTTTTAATTCAAACTTCATACACATACGACAAAGTGGACTTCGTCGTTAAATCGTGCTGAACCATCTTCACCAAGACCGGTTCACTACAACTAGAAGCCAGTATATTTTTTTTCAAGCATCTCCACGCTAACATAAATGTAAGTACTATTACTTTACTACTATTAACTAGCTTTAAATTAAATATTTACTATTATCATGTAAAATTTAAGTTTTATTATTTGAATCGGTTGACTATTATAATTTTCCACTATAAAAAATGATTCCATTTAATAATGGTATATTACAATAATTTACCACAAATAGGTTCATTTAAATACATATGTAATTTGTATCAAAAATATAACATGTATTTGCGTTACATAAATAAATTATTTTAGTTTTTTTTTTTTTTTTTACACCACGTTAGAAAACGAATGAATATGTAATTTGTACCAGCCCTAAAATTGAGTATAGTACGAACATTTTGAATAGTTCAAAAAGATTAGTGAGTAGTACAACATTTAAAAGTATGTCATTTATAATAATAATATGTATAATTTTATATCTTCACATTTTTTTTTATTTTTTTTTTAAAAAAAAAGTAGTTTTTTTCCAAACCACAGATACATCGTAAACAATATTTTGTGTTGTTACGTCTTATACACTTAATTATAGTTATTATTATTTTTGTTATAATCAGCTTAGTTGTAGTAAATGTACGGTATATACACGGAATATATTCTGTGGTATATATATATATATATAAACAAAATATAGTTACTAGCTTTTTCTTACAGAGTTTAGTTGATATAAATAGTTATAAATTATGTTTTATTTTTTTTAAAAAAATAGTATAATATACTTAACAAGAATTTACTTATTTAATATATATATAGAGTTTGTTTTACTTATACATTTTTATAATTAAAGTATGATTGATTTTAATATTTTATGAATTATTGCTAAACAAAAATTTACTTATATATATATATATATATACATTTTATTATAATTATAATTTTAATAATGTGAACAATGTTACAAATTATAATTTTAGTAAGTACAGATTAGATAATGCCCCTTTTTAAATTTTATTTGGTGTGAATTATAAACTTGAAAAGTGGTACAAATTATTTTTTTTTAGATGTGGTGTAAATGAGATATAGTTTTTACATTAGCTTTTTTATATTTAAAATAAAAAATAAACGAATAAATATTTACCTATAATTTCAGTTTTTTTTTTCAATAAAAAAAAAAAAATGGAATCTCCTCAAATCGTATACCTCCGATCTTTGATTGAAGAATTACATTTGAAAGTTTTAGAAAACGAAAAAAGTGTTGATTAAGATGAAGAAAGAAAAAAAAATAGTTATAAGAGCTTTAAATAAAAAAATTCATAATTTATATAAACAAAAAATAATAAATCTAGTTGAAATAGACAAGTTAAGAAATGAAAAAAGAAACGTTTTAGATGATTATAATTTTTCTTATTATATTGGTGAAAAATGTAATCGACGTATACGTTATCGTTCCTCAATTTTGAATAATCAACTAGAAGATTTAATAAATAAATTTGTTTAAATAAATCTACTTTTTTTTCTTTTTTAACCTAATTTATATTATTTCTTTAATCTATTTTCCATTTTTTCTTTTTTTATACATCTACTTATATAGAAGTCTTATTTTGTTCATAGTAGCTTATCCAAAACATAAAAAAAAAAATGTTTTTTTTAGAAAATGGATTTACTTAACCATATCTTAATTGAAATTCATCGATTGGATGAAGAAATCGATGATAATGATGAGAAGGAAGTACAAAGTAAGCATGAACAAAGAAAAACCATAATTTTAATCAAAAGAAAAATTAAAATATTAAGATATGAAAAATACTTAGCTAAAACACTTTTACAAGATATAAAAAAAATAAAAATCTTAAAAGAGAATATAATAAATTTGAGAAATGAAATATTGCTTGTTAATAAATATTATGATTTGTATGGTTATGTTAGATTTCGAAAACAGACGTTAGCTTATCATCTGCATAGCGATTATTGTACATTATTGGATCTAAATTTATTAACAGAATCTTTTTGTTTGAATCTAAAATGATTTTTTTTTTTAAAAAACTAAGTACTCATTGTTTATTTAAGAATTGTATTATTATTATTTTTTTAAAAATGTAAAACAAAAAAACATACATTTATATATATATATATAAATTTATGTGATTTTTATTATTTCAGTCTCATTATGAACAGAAATATAATAACAAAAAAACAGCGTATGAACACGATTGGAAGTGGACTTATTGAAATAGAAAAATTTAGAAAAGGTTCAAAAACTTTCATAATTAAGAACTGTGAAAATTATATAGATTACAATTATTTTTTAACTATATTTTACATGGGTTAATTTTAAAGTTAAGACAATCGTGTATTAACACGTCGATCAAATTTAATTTACACGTTGACGCTACTTACACACGTCCTATAACACATGATAAACAAGATGTGGCTTTTAAAACTTCGAATGTTTTAGCATGTAATTCATCCGATTTCGCTAGCTTGTTAAACACAAAGTTTGATAAAATACTAGCTGAGGAATCTGAATTTATTGCTAAAGGTTCAGGATGGACACTTGTTTCAATAGATGGGTTACAGTTGAGAATTAATTTAGTAAATAAATTCAAAGGAGGTACATATTTAGATTTACCTAAATTTATACGAGAAAAAAAGGCTATTATAAACGTTAAAAATAAAGATAAATACTGTTTTAAATATTCTATACTAACCAAATATGATAAGCGTTCTAATAAATCACGATTTAACCAAAAATATTTTGATTTTCTTGAAAAAAAGAGTGGGTTAGATTTTAAATGTATTGATTTCCCAACACCAATAAATCAAATTAAAAAATTTGAACGTTTAAATAATGTTTCAGTTAATGTTTATAGTTTAAATAATAAAGGTACTATTTTCCCTCTATTTATAAATAATAAAGAAGAAAAAAATCATTTTGATCTATTATTTTGTCAATAATCATAAAACATCGCATTATTGTTATATTAAAGATTTTTCAAGATTTATTAGAAGTCAGAAAACTAAAAATTGTTCTAAATTAATTATTTGCAAGAGGTGTTTTACAACTTTTTTAAATAAACCATGTAAAAGTAAACTTTGGGGTGAAACAGGATTAACTGAACATAAAAAATGTGTAGTAAGAATAAATTAGGAAGACCGATAATGTTTGAAGAAGGAAAAGAAAATAAATTCATATTTTTTAAAAGTTATAAAAAAACTTCTAGAATACCATTTGTTATTTATGCTGACTTTGAATGTATTTTAAAACCTAAACAGACAAATGAATTCACTAAAATAGTAAAACTTATATCACACATTTACATGAAATTATGAGTTATGCATTTTATGTAAAAGTTGACTATAATATTATCACAGAAAAGTTAATGCAACAGTTTAAAATTCCAACAAACATAATAATTTATAGAGGTATTGATGCGGCAAAAAATTTTATGGAAAATATGATTGATATTTCAAAAAAAATAAATGATATTTATCAAATTAATGTACCAATGATTACGTTGACTGAAAAGGAGGAAAAAGAATTTCAAATAGCAAAGGTTTGTAAAATATGTTTATTATCTTTTGAAGAAAATGAATTATTTAAGTTAGAGATCACTGTCATATTACTGGTAAATATAGACAATGTATTTGTTTTAAATGTAATTTTTAAATAACCAACCCATCATTTGTTCCAATTTTTTTTCATAACTTATCTTACGATAGTCACTTTATAATTCGAGAACTTGGTTTTGATGATAAGAATATACATGTTATTCCAAATTCTGTAGAAAAATATATATCTTTTAGTAAAGAGGTTGCTCCGAGATTTAGTATAAAATTCGTTGATACATTCCGTTTTATGGCCTCCTCATTAAGCGAGCTTGCAAAAAATTTACTTGAAGATAAATCAAGTTTAAAGAAACTTTAAAATTATTTTCTAATAAAACATTTGATTTAGTCACACGAAAAGGGGTTTTCCCTTATGAGTATATTGATAGTTGGAGTAAATTAAACGAAACTCGATTACCTTCAAAATCTGCATTTTATAACTCTTTAAAAAATGAAGAAATTAATAATAATAATGATTATTCTCATGCTAAAAAAATTTGGAAAGTATTTAATATTAAAACTTTGGGTGAGTATAGTGATCTTTATTTGAAAACTGATGTCACCATACTAACGGATGTGTTCGAAAATTTTAGAGATTTATGTTTATCTACTCTTAGTCTAGATCCTGCTCATTATATGACTGCTCCAGGATTTGCTTTCGATTGTATGCTTAAATATACTAAGGTTAAATTAGAAAAATTGACTGATTATAACATGCTTTTATATTTTGAATCCTCAATCAGAGGGGGTATCTGTCAATCAGTTAAAAGATATGCTAAAGCAAACATACCAAACATTAAAGGTTTGAACTATAATCCTAATAAATCAATTTCATGGATTACATATCTTGATTGTGTAAATTTATATGGAAAGTCGATGTTAACTGAGCTACCTTTCAAAGATTTCGAATGGGTTGATGACTTGAACATAGATGTTACTAAAATTCCTGATGATTCAAAAGTCGGATATATATTAGAAGTTGATATTGATTATCCTGAATATTTATTACAGTATTACTGTATTACACTATAAAAATTTAAAACAAGCAATTGCTAATGGTCTTAAATTAGTAAAAATTCATCGAGCAATCAAATTTTCACAGAGTAAATGGATGGCCTCATATATCGAACTATGTACGAGAATGAGGAGAGAAGCTAAAAACAGATTTGAAAAAGATTTTTGGAAGTTATTAATTAATAGCGTTTTTGGTAAATGTATGGAGAATGTTCGAACTAGAGTTCTTTAAAACTGGTTACATCAGATAAACAAGCAAATAAATTGATGATGAAAAATACTTTTAAAGATAGAACTATATACTCTGAAAATCTTATGGCTATTCACCAACATAAGGAAACTATCAAATTCGATAAAGCAATTTATGTAGGGTCTGCAATTTTAGATGTCTCGAAAACATTTATGTATGATTTTCATTATAATGTAATGAAAAATAAATATAATAATAAAATACGATTATTGTACTCGGATACAGATTCTTTGATTTATAATATTCGAACATTTAATTTTTTTGATGATATTAGATATGATTTATTTCCGTATTTTGATACACCAAACTATCCAAAAGATCATTATTGTTTTAGCGAAAATCATAAAAATCAACCTGGTTATTTTAAAGATGAAATGGGAGGAAAAATTTTAAAAGAATTTGTTTCATTAAGACCGAAATTATATGCTTACAAGACTGAAAACAACGATGAGGTTAAAAAAGCTAAAGGTGTAAAAAAATATGTAATTAATCAACATATGTATTTTAAAAATTATATAGAAGTATTAAATGCGTACATAAACCATATCTCTCTTGATAATAAACAAACTTGTAGAAACATGAATTTTATTCAATCGAATAAACATGTTGTTCATTCTAAAACAATGAATAAGCTTGTCGTATGTGGTAACGATGATAAACGTTTTATAGCAAACGATGGGATTAATTCACTAGCATACGAACATTATAAATTAAAAAAATAATTATTCTAATATTCACTATGTTTAAGAAAATCGATATTAAGTATTTCTAATTTAAATTATTATTATCAGTAGGTGTTTTTTCCACGCTATCTAGTGATAATAATTATTCTAAATTAAATTATTATCATCAGTAGGTGTTTTTTCCACGCTATCTAGTGATAATAATTATTTCTAAAATTTAAATTATTATCATCAGTAGGTGTCGTTCAAAGTGAAAGGAAAACATTATATGAATAACTAAAATAATTTAATTTAATACTGTTTTTTTTTTTATTTTTATAAAAAGGTAAAATATATATAAAAAAAAATTTATTTAATAATATCTTTCGATAATATCCATGAATTATGACTGGAATCAAAACCCATCCATTTAACAAGCATTTTATCTTTAACTTTTTTTATAATACGTTCAATTAGAAATGAAGGGTGATACTGCATAACGTGTTAATGCCATTTTTAACAAAATCGATGTTATAGTCTTTTCTTACTGTAAAAATGGCGGGAAATCGAATGGTGCTATCGTTTCGTTCTTAACATCAATATTTTATTTATTATTCTCATTTTATAAATAGGGTTTTAGATCAAAACGTGTTACTTCCATGGTGGTTTTATTTCAAAATGTGGTACTTCCAATGTTATTGCAAAATGTGCTAAATCCTATGTAATTCATATGATTATATGAGAACAGCTTTTGTTATTTTTTTAAATGTGCTATTGCCATTATTATTACAAAACGTGTTAATTCCACATTTTAATCATTACGTGTTATTACCCACGGTGTTTCCTATACAAACTATCATTTTATTTTTTTCTCGTAACGTACTATTTCCAAGTACCTAAAGAATAAAATTACTATTTTTAAGACTTACTATATTTTAGTTTTTACGATTTCAATAATTTTAGTTTTATTTCTATACGTATTGATTGCATTATTTGATAAGTAAACAAGTTTGTAGTAAGCCGACGGAGTCGTCTCACTATTTTCTTTTCTATTTTAACTCATTTACATATACTACGAGGTTCTTCACATTTAAATATTTTATTATCATACTCGTAGCAATACGTAATTAAATTTGATGGCAATTTCCAAGAATCAAAGCGTATGGGAAAACACAGCCACAAACACTTTTTCTTGCCCTTTTGACAAACAAGCCATGCACATAAATCATAGATGCGCACGCCTTGGTATAATAGCACAACAACAAGTCCAATCCAGGGTTAAGTGTCTTGGGCGCAAAACCACTTTTGTAGCTACAATGACAACATTCTATAACACACCTTTTTGTCCATTTCCTAGTCTCTATCATGTACAACCAGGGGGTACAGAGAACATATAAATACAGGTCTCTGTCCGTCTTAATTTTTAGAATTAGTTTCACATTCACATAGAGCTAGTCTATGTCCAAATTTTAGATTAACTTTTTCTCGGGCAGCTACTTAACGTGCTGTCCTCAAATTCTTATACACTTGTTTTATTGTAACAAATTATAACTTTAATTTTAATAAACTCTTGTATTAACATTGTGTCTTTGTCTCACTTTTAAAACCCGTAATCTTTTCTCGACAACTTGATCCAACTGCAGATGTCAAGCACTCATTTATAAACGATAGTGAGAGATCACTACAAGTTGTACAAAACGATAACAAGAACTGTAATTCTATAAATAAAGTCGGTTTGTTATGATATCCATGTGAAAATGTCACTGTGACTGATTGTGTATTTATTATCAACGACTATAGTGAATATTAGTCATTATTAGTAGTTATAAGTGTTATATTATTATTCTTATTTTCAATAAATTAGTGATTCAATATGAAAAGAGCACAAAAAATGTGTAATGCTGTTCGACAAGTAAGACATATATTGTTAAATAACATTAATATCTTAATATATTTTAGTTATTCATATTTCATAATACAATAATTAAATATTAATCATAATAATTAGGTATTAGGTATTCACAATTATGAAATTATGTGAATGCAATATATATTACCTAGAACACCTTGGTACATATTTGTTTTTTATCTGAAAAACCAGATGCATAATGATATTTTATTCAAAGTAAATATTAAAACTAGGTATTCATAGTATAGGTACCTTATATCTATGCAAATTGATCTATTTAATGTTTTCTTTCCCTAGATTAATAAAACACCAACTGCTAGGCAGCTGTTTAAATCGAATCATCAAAATAGTGAAGATAACTACAGTTTCTATGTAAGAATTATTTCACTAAATATCCATTATACAATAATATATTTTCTTTAATAAAAAATAGTATTGTATTATTATTTTATTTGATATCTATATTTATATTAGAATAATATTAAAACTGAGCAAAATTCTTGAATGCATAATATAATGAAATGTATTTAATTTTCATGTTATTAAGATAATTTATTTTGTTGATTGTACCTATATAGAATAAAATAAAGTAACAGATTGGTTGGAAAATAATGAAACTGCATATAGATCAAACAGAGAAAGTATTCCAACACTGGTTACTAGTAACAACAAAGAAGTAATATATTTTTTTATTGAATATTGCATTATTAAATTAGTCTAAAATGTATACTATTTATTGTGATCCATTTATAATGTAAGTATAGACATTTTTAATAAACTCTTAAAGTAAAAATTATTAATTTTAAAAATTGAACAAAACTACTAGAAAATATAAATATTTTATAATATATTTGATATTTTTGATTTCTTAAATGTGACTATGTAATTCTACCTAATATAATTAAAATATTTAATAAAATAATGTACCTTTTTAAAAAGTTAAATTAAAATCTATTAACATATCTTTATAGTAAAGTAAAGTTACTTTTTATTAGGTTATAAAAACTAAGATTTTACTATAAATGTTTAATTAAATTAAAAAAAAAATAATAAATACATATTACACATAATTATTAACTTAGTATGTGTATTGTATATAATATTATAATAATATTAGTAATAAAATATACTCTTGGACAAAAAATATATATTAATGAATTGAATATAATTAAATATTACCTAGGTACTTAATCACCAAAAATAATAAAAAAAAAACATGAACGATTTACAATAATTATTGATAATAATAATATAATATAATATAATATAATTAATGATAGGTACCAAAATTATAAATACCTAATATTCATAGCATTGATATTATGTATTAATTTTTTTATTGGATCTTAGAAAGCCTAAATACATAATAACATATTATGCAAATATTATATAGTTAACAATATTTATAATAACAAAATACTTGGTTAATTTAAAAAATAAGTATATATACCTATATATTATTTATGTTATACTTATTATAATATGCTACAATTATTATCATTATTATTATTTATTTATTTTTTTTTTTTATGTAGAAAAATATTGATTGTGACATAAATGGCATGGAGTGTGTATTTTTTGAAGATACTCTTGAACAATTGCCTAGTACACAATATATTGCATCAAACACTACCTCACCAGTCATTGTAATAGAAGTTCCTCCAGATAACCTACAAATAACTGAACTTCAAGTCAATACTCCTGCAAAGAATTCTTGTTTAAGTACAGATAATGAGTATTTAGAACCTGTTGTAGTGATTACCAGTGGAAGGAAAAGAAATAAAGTTAACGAAAGGAAATGTGCCCAAGGATTAAGACATCAACTTCCTAAAACATGGATAGTATGTTGTCCTCATAAAGACATTAGTTCAAGCAAGTGTAATGTTGCCTCATTAATTACAAGTGATATACAGTGCTTTAAAAATAATTTATGTCTTTTAAATAAAAAGATTGATCAAGACAAGTTTTTGTTGACTATGATGACCATCGAAAAGCCTAAAAGAAAAAATAGAGGCAAAGGTATTCGTCAAGAAAGGACTGTGGTTTCTTATTTTGTTCCTACTGAAAAAGGCCATCTCATACAAGTATGTTTAAATGCTTTTGTCGGAATAACATCAATAACACGTAGACGATTGAACATTCTTGCCTCAACATTTAAAAATACACATGCAAGTCCTAAAGAATCGAGGGGAGGTTTTCCGTTATCCAAAAAAATCAAGGCAGAAGAAGTTACTACATCTATTAAAAATCATATACTCAAATTCAAAAGTCGAAAGAGTCATTACTCCAGAAGCGACACTGGTCGAAGTTATTTACAGCCTGAACTATCAGTAAAAAAAATGTGGAGTCATTGGAAAAATAAAAGAACAACTCTACAACTACCTTTGGCATCTTTTAGTAAATATTATAAAGTATTTACAAAAAACTTCAACCTTAGTTTTGGACATCCGCGCCAGGATGTATGCTCATTTTGCACACAAAAATTATGTCAAATAAAAAACGAAAAAGATGATGATATTAAAGAAGTTTTACAGATTGAGTTAAAAGAACATAAAGCAAAATCAAAATATTTTTCTAAAATGATGTCAATTCAGTCAAATGATACAATACAGGTTAGTTTTGATATGATGCAAAACCAGCCTTTACCAAAGCTTAGCGTTTCAGAAACATTCTACAGCAGACAAGTTTGGCTATACAATTTAACATTTGTTATCAACTCTGAAAACGATCAAAGTAAAAATAATTGTTTTTTGTATACATGGTTAGAAACAGAGAGTGGTAGAGGTCCAAATGATATTGGATCGGCATTGATACATTTTTTAAATATTTTAGAAAATCGTTACAAAACTCAAACGAATCCACCAACAATTCTTAATTTATACTCTGACTCATGTGCAGGTCAAAATAAAAATCAGTATATTATGGCAACTCTTCTAAATTATATAAATTGTAAAGAAACAATTTTTAAAAAAATTACCCATATATTTCCTGTGAGGGGGCATAGTTATATGCCTCCTGATAGGGTATTTGGGAGAATCGAAAAAGAATTAAGAAAAAGAGAAAATATTGTATCACCGTCTGAATATTATGCCATTTTTAATAATTTTTATCATGTGTTAGTTTATAATAAAGATTTTAAAGTTTATAATATTAAAGAAGCTTGTAAGTCAACAATAAAATCAAAAACCTTTAAAATGACAGAACAAAAAAGATTATTATATGAAAAAAATAAAAAAACTGTTGGTATATCAACAAATTATATGGGAGAATATGACAACTATATTAAGGTATTAAAAAGAAATTCCAAAATAGAAGCTATAAGTACATTGGCTATTCTAGATAAATGCAACCATGTTAAACCACCAAAACAAGATGATGTACGTAAACTAATGAAGTTTTTTAATGTTCCTATTGATGCAATTGATTTTTATAATGATATATTTGCGAATGTGGATGAAAAAGAAGATGCAGATGAAGAAATTAACGAAGATGGTGCTGTAAATTATTTTGAAGATTCCATGTATTAAAATGAACTTAAGGGAAGGCTACACCCACATTTATTTTTACTATTATTATTATACATATTAATTTTTTATTTTTAAATTTATTATGTTAAATTTTAACAATGTATTACCCATACAAAAGTTTGAAAGAGTTTGTTTTTTTTCATACAAGGATATTAGTATAAGTTATTCAAAGATAGGTCTTAACTCTCTCTCCCTAGTTACATTAAATAATAAATATACATACATACATATATATATATTTATAAATAATTCAAGGTAGGTACTATTTAAAGCAAACTGAATAAATTATAAGAAAATATTCAAATAATAATTATTTATTTAGAACATCTTTTAAATCATGATATATTATAAGATAGTACGTTTTGACAAAAATATTATGTTTTTTTTACAAACTGTGCTAAATCCGTTTTTCCCATCAAAACGTGTTATTGGAGGAAATAGTACGTTTTGATGTATTACACAATTTTGCTATTAGATTTAATATATTAATTAACAATAAAATTATACTTTTCATAATTAGAACTTATAATATGCATCATACTTTATGTAGGAGTTTAGTTTTTAAAACAGTAGATTGAATATTCAATATCTAGTAAAAGAAAACCTGAAATCTACTTTCTTGAAAAATTCAGTTTTTGGCAATAGCACGTTTTGCAGTATCACCCTTCAAATGTGTTCGGAAAATCGGTCAATTTAATTTCTTGCTCATAAAAACCACCTAGAATTATATTGTTTGATCCATCCTTTAGCTGATAAGTTATTGGTTCTGTATGTAAAATTTTTGTAACTGTGAAAATTTCTGTTGTCCAATTCGGTGTATATCCTTTACTAAATATATGCTTATATTTTGATATTCTTACTTTATCATTAACTTTAAATTTTGGTTTATATAATGTTTTATTTGTTTGTATATTTGATTTGATTTTACTTGTATTTATTCTAGCTTCATATGGTGTACATTTAATTAATCTATGTTTTGTATGATTATAATTATAAATAATTTTTGATATTTTGTTATACCAATTCCATGTACCTGTTGCAGTAAAATGTTTGTATATATTATTTTTTAGAGTTTGTATAACACGTTCTCCAATTGAACACTTGATAACGCTATACGTACTATAATGTCTAATTTTATTTTTTTCATTAACTGTTGAAATTGATTATTATAAAATTCTGTACCATTATCTGTTTGTAATAATTTTGGATTAGCTTGTTTTAATATATTAAACATACCTTTTGTACATTCTTTTCCTGTTTTATTTTTCAATGATTCTACCCATACATATTTCGTGTATGTATCTATAACAACTAAAATATACTTAAAACCAAGATTTTGTTTAGAATGAGATTGCATATCCATTAAATCAGCTTGCCAAAGGTCATTTAAATCGTGTTATTATACTACGTCTTGGAAATACTTTTCTTGCAGGTCGATGTAGCTCATTAGCTAAACCCTCTAATGTAGACATTAAACTATAATATTCCTCTCACGTAATTCTTCTATAATAGATATGATTTCATTATTTACACCAGTATTACCAGCATTTTGGGACGATGTTAAAAGATTTAATCTAACAACTAATTCATTTGGATCATCATAATACACTAATGTGTATGAGGTATTACATCTTTATATAAACCAGATCCTTTCTTAACTGACGGTGATAAACTAAATTTAAATAGCTGATCAGTTGGAGGTTCTTCAAATTTAGAATTAATCACTGAAGAAGAAAAATCAAATGGTTCATTTGATATGGCTGTATCATTAATAATGTTTCTTCGTTTTGCGCCTGAGCTAGATAAAAAGTTATCAAATTCTTTTAATTTTAATTGAGAAGGAGTTTTAACTTTTGTGTTATTTATTTTCAATACTTCCTCATTTAATTGTTTTTCATCAATTTTCATTCGATCATATAGAGGTTTTACAACGTTCTCCATTTGAAATATCTTGAGGTTTTAGGTTTCCCGTCTGCCTTTAAATAAACTTTACTTGTTTTTAGAATATTATAATATGATTCCATATCTTCTATCGTCATATTTTTTGGTACTTTCTCACATAATAAAGACCAAAGTCCTTTAGTCCAAGGGTAGTAATTATCAAGCAAGCGTAAGTTACCATGATCAAAAGTGACAGGAATATCTGATATTTTAAGTTGATCATTAACCGAATCATAATGCATGCCATACGATTTATCATACCGTTGTAATTTAGGATTAGAAATTAAAAAATTATCGAACGATGAATTTGATTCGTTTTCGCTATCTCCATCACTAGTGATCAAGGTATTTTTTTTTTTAGTAGTGTCAAAAATAAATGAAGTGTTTTTTTCTGGAATTGAAGTCAATGGTTTGAGTAAAGGTATAAATGTTTCGCGAAAATAGTTATCAGAATCTATAACACCACGCTTCATGTTCATTATTTTACGTTTGATATTTTTTTTTGATAATATCAAATTTTTTAACAAAACTTTATCTTTATTCATTGAAAATAATGAACTTAATATATCTGTTTCCTTCAACTAAAGATAATACTATGTAGATTTTGTCTATATTACAACTATATTTATATACTTATTTTTTTAATAAAAGTATGAAAACCACATCTATATCTACCTTCATTCATTTCACGTGTTTTATCAATAACCATAAATCCGTAATCACTATGATTCCAGCAGAAATGAGAAATTTTCCGAAATTCTGAGAAATCCATATCCGCTGATGAATGATCATTGAATATATGTTTTAAATTTGTATCATCCTGTTTTAGAATTATTAATAAATATGAATTATCTCTTACCAGTTGCTTCGGAATTTTAGAATATGTTTGTGCTAAATAGAATACAGAGCTAGCACCTGAATGTCTACACATTCCGAAATTTCTCTTATTATCGACTGCGGACCACATAAAACATCATCGAAAATTATTACAGAATTCTTTTTAGTTAAATTCGATTTATAACTTTATCAGTGTCTGAAAAAATGTAAAAATTTTAGCACCTTTTAATAGCACTATTTTATATCATCTATTATTTTTTTTTAATAAAACATATTTTCTCGATTAGAAGTTTTTGAGTATAAATAAATATTTTAAAATCTTATTCCGTTTTCATGAGTGATTAGATTATACATTATATTTGTTTTACCTGAACCACTAGGACCGACTATAATAGCACGTATAGTATAAGGTAATAACGGTCCATGTCTTGACGTTTTTTTTATTATTTGAGTATCAACGTTCGAAATATCTAATTTATCTTTCTGTTCAATCAAATCCATTTTTTTTTCTTATAAATACTCTGGATCTTTTAAATTTATAACCAGTGAAAGATAGTGTGCTCAACCTGTAAGTAGAAATCAGATAAGACTGGTGAAGGTTTTTTAAACTTCTTTATAAATACTGAAATAAAGTATGATGAAGGTTAAACAGAAAATAGGTATGAGTTATAAAGGTAAACATAAAAGTAATAAAAAAATAAAAAAGAGAACACTAGCTGCAAAAAAAGGAAAGGTTAAGAAAAATCCTAATGGTAAAAGATTGATTTTAACACCAGGTCAGACAGGAGGTGCGATTCCTCTAATTCCTATTTTCGCGGGGTTATCAGCTCTCGGTAGTTTAATGTCTGGGAGTGCTAGTGTTTATAATGCAATTCAAAATTCGAAAAAAAGAAAGGTAGCGGATTGAATTTAATCAATAATGGATCAAGGAAAAAAAAACTGATAAAAACGTTACCTGACAGACCACTCACATCTAGCGACATTATAAAATACATTGTAAAGTTTAATATCAATCATTTCCGAGGAGTCTTTTCACGAGATGACTTACCTAAAAAACCACGAACAATTGAATGTGGTATATTAAACTTAGACGTATATTTAGGTGATGGAAGTCATTGGGTAGCGTTTTACAAAATTAAAGATAAGGTTGTATATTTTGATAGCTTCGGTGATTTACCTCCACCAATTGAATTAACTATTTCAAAGGAAAAACGATTATATATAACTATTCAAATTATCAAGATTTTAATTCATTTAATTGTGGAAATTTATGTCTTGAATTTTTACAATGTATGAATCAATTACATTAAGTTTAACTGGTAATACAACTACATTATCTGTACCTACATTATTTTCCAGCAATTGATGTGTACGATGACTCGGAAATTGCTTTGTTAAATTTACAAACATATAATACATTTCCAAACATAAATGAAACTAATTACCAGTTTGAAATACATTTAGAAAACCCCGATCGTTTACTAAATAATAATAAATTTCCAACCTGTTATATCACACTGAAAAAGGGGTGTTACGGTATTAAGGATATTAAAAATCAAATTTTGACGCAAATAGATGACTTTTATAATGTTAACGAATACATTGGAATAAAACTAACAGAGAAAATAACTTTTGATATCGGGATTGATCAAATAGATTTTAGGACAACCATATTCAGTAATGGTACAATACGTTTTAACGTAAAAAACAGTTTAGGACCTTTATTGGGATTTGAAAAAAAAAATTATGAAACACACCTGCAATACATTGATGGCCATCGTTCACAGAAAGTGGTAAATTTAAACAGTGTTAATTCAATAAAAGTAGTGTGCAATATAGCCCAAGGTTCATTCAACAACCATATGCCAAGTCATCCAATTTATGAGTTTTCCCCTACTAAGAACATAGGGACGAAGCTGATTCAATCTCAAACTAACCTATTATATTATAAGTTAAATAAAACAAATATCGATTTAATAACTATACAATTAGTTGATCAAGATCATAATCCGATAAACAATTTAGGTGAAAAATTAGTAATCGATCTACATATTAAACGTTACGGATCTTAAGATTGGATTAAAATTTAATATAAGCCCATTACATAAGATAAATCTTGCTAGTCATATGTCTAAAGCGTTACCGGTAACATCGAATAAAGTAAAAAAAATAACAACGAAAAATAAAACAATTTTAAAGGCTTTAAGTTATAAATTAAAGCAGAATGCCAGAAAGTGATATTTTAGATATAAGTTCACCGTTTGAAACCGATTCTAAAATTACGAGAATCGAATATCATTCATATACACCGTATACAACTTCATTTAATAATAATGATGAAATACGTATATCAATCCAACAAACAGATGTTTATCCGTATCTGAATGAAAGCTTTATATATTTAGAAGGTGAAGTATCAGATGCTGGAAAAGTAAAACTTACTAATAACGGTTTTTCCTATCTCTTTGAACAAATACGACTTGAAATCAATGGAATAGAAGTAGATAGTACACGTGTACTGGTATTACCAGTTCGTTAAAAGGTTATCTATCAGGTACACCTGATAATTATAATTGTTATGAAAATGCTGGTTGGATATTTAAAAATAGTTCAAACCCAGCAAATAGTAATGGAGAATTTAGTGCATGCATTCCGTTAAAATATCGGTTAGGTCTATTTGAAGACTTTAAAAAGATATTAGTTAATTCTAGATTAGAACTAATATTAACTCGAAGTCATAGCGATTTAAACGCTCTAAAAGTAATTACTAGTGGAAGTACAAATTCTGGAAAAGTTGTTTTGAAAAAAATAGTTTGGAAGGTTCCACATATTACTGTTGATGATGAAGAAAGGTTAAAATTATTAAAACTTATTGAAAAAGAAAAAAGTTTGTTTATCCCGTTCAGATCTTTTGAAACTTTTGAATATCCTGAACTCTGAACCACAAAAAAGTTGTATGGAAACTAAAAACTGCTTCAAAATTAGAAAAACCTCGATTCATTATAATCGGATTACAAAAGGGACGTAAAAATTCGTTAGAAAAAGATTGTGGTGTATTCGATCATTGTAATATAACTAATGTAAAAGTATTTTTAAACTCAATAGCATATCCTTATGATAATTTAAATTTGGATTTTGCTAAAAATAATTTTACCTTATTATATGATATGTATACATCGTTTCAAGAATCGTACTATGAAAAAAGTATTCGGACCCGATATTAAGCCCATCTACATTTCTAACGCAAGCTCCAATTATTGTTATCGATACGTCAAAACAGAATGATTCAGCTACAGCTTCATCAGTAGATGTTCAATTAGAAATTGAAGCATCAGAATCTCTTTCAGGTGTAACTGCTTATTGTTTATTAATTCATGATCGCATTGTAGAATATGTACCTTTTACTAGGGAAGTAAGAAAACTAGTTTAATCAATTTAAAATTAATTTAGAATAATGAGACAATACATATAAATATATTTTTTTTATTTTGAACCAAAACGTATTATTTTTTATTTTTTAAAAAAAACATGACTAAAAAATATAATTATGAAGTGTGTATATACACTGTTTAAACTTTATGTGTAACATAGAAAAAAATTTATTGGTTGTAGCGGAATACTCCGTCTGTGTTACACGGGAAATAAATAGTGTATACACTGTTTAAACTTTATGTGTAACAGGGGAAAAAATAATTGGTTTTAAATTTTTAAAATCAGTGTTTTTTACTGGTACAGCGGAGAAAAAAAAAGTTTGAGGGGAAAAATCCCCCTTAAAATTTTACAATCTCCGTAGTCAAAAGTGCGCAGAACATACAAATGTATACTACTTAAGTTTTATTTTTAAGATTTCTAATTATTATTTTTTTCTGAAATATTATTTATGTTACTATGTTTTATTTTATTTTAAAATAAAATAAAATCTCTCATTTATTTAATTATTTCTTGTAAAATTATTTATATTATTTTTATAACATAAAAAAAATAATTATATTATTATTTTTTTTTTTAAAAAAATGCGTAAAATATTCTAAGTGTAATATTAAAATATTAAAATTATTTGTTGCGTTTTTTTTTAAATTTTTTTATTTAATTCTTGCTTATTTAATTTTTACTTAAATTTTTTATTTAAATTATCTATTTAATTTTTAATTTTAATTATTTATTTAAGTCCAAATAATTAAATTATTGAACTGGGTGACGTGAAGTTGCTCGCTCTAACTCTGGTGAAACACGTCTGAAATGTGCCTATTCGGGGCCCCCTTATATATCATCCAGGGACTCCCAGGTCCCTGATGGTCATCTGCACGTGCATCCGCTTCTTCCCACGCTTTGCGTCATTCGTGCTACAGTGTGCGTCAATTATGTGTCTATAGTGGGCTACATATGTAAAGTTTTGACCGCACGATTGAAAGAATTTCCGTCTAAACGATTTAGAGAATTTAACATCTTGCAGGATTGATCGTGTTCAAACCGGTACGGTCGTTGCCCGTTCTTGCGCGTGGTTAATCATTTTATCGTTTTTTTTTTTCATTTTTGTGACGACGCGCCGTTCAATCACTGCCACCTGGTATAATACCCGCGATATTTTGAATTCCGATATTTAAGAAATTTAATTATTTAAGACTATTAAAGTGTCCATCTAAGCTCTAAGGCTCTAAACTGTTTTGTGTCGCGTCCGGGCTCGTCGTGGGTTGAAGCCGGTCGTAGTGAACAATTATATACGTAAATGGTTCTAATCGCCGCCGCCGCCGCGAACCGAAGCCATACGCGTGTATACGCAGTTGCCATCGCCGTCGGACCGACTCAAATAGACCGGCTATCGGTCAAGGTCATCCGCCGCCACTATCTCCGCGACTCTACTGTCGTCGTCGGGTATCGTTGCTGTCTTATTATCATTTGTTTTATTATTATATTATATGCCGTTGTCATTATTATTTTATCCCGTCTCTATGACCGACGGTCTTATTTATTGTTATTGATTCTTTTTTTGTGGTGTAAGCCGACGCGGAGAGACGTCTCTGCCGGTCAACTTATATTATATACCGTCTAAGGTACCATTTACCTACACCTAGTTCACGAATTATTATTATACTATTATTACCACTTAACTTTGTTCTCAAGCTTATATCTCCCTAATCCTCGTCACCCGGACATCGCTAGGCTGACCGCCGGTTCCGTAGGAACCCGACGGTGCCAAAACAACTTTGAAAACGTACTTACGCAGTTTTGTAGACAAAGATAATAATTGGGACGCGTTAATTAGTTATGCTATGTTTTGCTATAATACCACAGTACACACTTCGAAAAATTATACTCCATACGAGTTAGTTTTCGGGAAAAAACAAATAATTCCGACAAGTTTTTTTCAAACGACTGAACCACAATACAATTATGATAATTACGCGTTAGACTTAAGAAGAATAATGCAAGAAACACATAAGATAGCAAGGGAAAATCTAATAAAAAAGAAAAATAGAAATTAGAATTACACGTAGGAGATAAAGTGTTACTAAAAGAACAGAACAAGAAAAACGCATTATGTTTTAATGGTCAGGGCCATACGAGGTGATAATGATTCACGACAATGAAAATATAACAATAAAAAAAGGGAGGAAAGACTACAGGATCCACATTAATAATACAAAAAAATATTTCGAGACCGATTATGAACACTTAAGGTGTCATAATATATTTATATATATATAGCTGTAAGATCCTCTTATGTTTTTTTATTGTTATAAGTAGTCATAGTTATATCATTATCATTAGTAATATTTAGTAAACTCATTTATCAGGTATGCTGTTATTGGAGAATAATTAGATATTAATTCTTCCAACATTTATAATTTTTTTTTCTTATTTTCATTGTATCTTGAAAATGTTTTTGGAAATATAAATATTTTTAACTTCCATTATCAGTCTAAATCATGTCTGTTGTTTTGTTGTAGTACGAATAAAAACAGCAAGTTCGTTATTATGGATTTCAAATTCGGAATGCTTGACAGAACAAACACGAACAGTAAACGCAGACACGACTATTTATTATATGTAATTAGTACAATAACAATTATCTGTATTGTTCTAACTATAATAAGATGCATAGCAAAACAACCATGGTGCACAATAAGCGGTACCAGGAGATCCAGACGAAATATCGTACCAGATCCAGAAGTAGAATTATGGAATTTTCAAACTCCAGTACAAATCGAAGAACCATACCAGTCAGACCAAACGAAGACGTTCCAGCAACTAATCGAAAACAGGACCAGACCAAGGACGACATTATTCCATTGCCATCCGCACCTCAGATCAAGACAAGGTATTCCGTGTGTACCACACCCCGATGTGATACGGAGTATCGTCTTATAGGGGAGGAATGTATAAAAACGTAGTTCTAAAGTCCAGTGGCCTAGAACTATATCACGCCACCGAGTCGGACCACTGATGCTGTCTCCTGATTGGATTAAACACATCACGCTATTTCATAGACGTAGATCATCCTATTCTCCATCACGGCATGTTCCATATAAATATGAGATCCTCATCATAGATTTAATTCGAGTTAGTTTAGATTCAGTTAGACTTAGTCAGTGTTGTCACTTGCTCCGGTAGCTAAGTACTTGTGCTTACTAGGGGGTCCAATTTTTTTACTTTTGAATTAAGGTTCTCCACATGGTTTTTTTTGTTACAAACCACCTTGTTAACCATTCTACAAAATTCCAGCCCAATTCAACAATATTTAGGGGTCGCTAGCATTTATCACTTTTAGGAATAAGTTAAATATTAAGAAAAAATCCGTTATTTTTATTAATTTATTAAATAAACTAAAACAAATTGAAATATATTATTTTTAATTTGTAATTAGAGGGTTTTAATCTAATGTTCATTGTTCATTGTTCATCTTCATCACATTGGATTTTGAAGCAATGGGAAATTTTTTTCGGTGTAGATCAACCAGACGGAGAAGATATTGCTTTTGTTTCTCATTCTTTGTAATACTAGAATTAAATTTTTGAATCAGAGCTATTCCACGCTCAGCACAATCATTAACAACCTTCATTTGGCGAACCTTCTCCTGCATTTCAATATAAACTATATCTGCTTGCCACTCTGAGGGATCTTTTGCTAAAAATGAAGCTGCTTTATCTTGACCGTCATTGAGTAATAAATCAAACAGAACCATTGTGTGTTTGTGTGATAAAAGATTGGAGTGGATTCTGATTATTAAAAGTTTTACCGTCAAGTCTTTTTAATGGTTTTTCTTTTGGTGGTCGTTGAAGACTTTTGACCATTTCTTTTTTAGACTCAACACTGACACGAGAATCGAAAAAAGAAAGCCCAACTAAATGTTCGGAAAAATACCAGAGGTGGCGATGAAATGCTTTTTGGCGGCAGCGGTACCGATCTTTTGATTAGGATAATTTTTATCAGTTGAATGAGATTGGCATCGTTCAGAGGGCTCTTTCGGCTATTGGGGCTTCGTTCCAATAACGACAATATACGAGACTTACAAATAAGCTTATTTCAGTTACGCCCGTTTTCTCTGATTTAGTAAGAATAAACTAGTCCTGGAACATATAAATTTTTAGGCAATAAATTGCCTTTGCCATCCAACGAGCTTGATGCAAGGCTCCTGGTGCACGAATCGAACTTCAGTTTTTTCAGGTTTTCCGAGAAATATCTGACACAGTTTAAGCAATTCGAAGTAGTCGTTTCTAGGCTGTTGAGTTTTAATAGCATCAATGTAGTACTTTTGCATATCTTGGCGAAGTTTAAGAAGGTTTTTGGTATTAAAAAAGTTGTCGTGACCTATTATAAAATTTTCTTGATCTATTTCCAGCCATTTTTTCTTGAAACGTTTAAAAAGATTCACATCTGGCCCCTCATTTGGTCCAAACACTTCCTTAAAAACACTGGAAAGCATGACTTCAAAAACATGGTGTCGGCAAGCAATGAAAACAAGCTCTTTATCCGGAGCTAGTGACTTTTCAATTAAAGAGCATGCACCTAAATTCAATCCCGTGTTTGATGATGTTATTGTAATGACAATTCATTATCGACAGTAATGTTAAAAACAACAATTATTATTGATAAATTTCACAAATTTTATTTTACTTACATATACTAGCGACCTCTAAATATACTTAAAATGGGCTAGTTTTTGGTATACATATTTCTTTTTGGTAAAGGAACAAAAAAGTGTTTGTGGAGAGCAAGCAAAAAACATTTTTTTTTTAACCTATATGAATTGGACCACCCTAGTGCTTACGCTAACGAAAGCTTTTTCATTTATTGTTTTAACAAGTTAATAAACGTCTTAATTATCTTATTAATCTATTGTAAGTTATACCTCATCTCTCCAACCTACGACGGAACGTGCATTCGTCGTAAAAGAAGCGTGTAGCAACCATCACTGGTTACTACACTTGGTACAACTGATTCGTTATACCATTTAAACATCAATGTAATTGCATCCCCTGTAATTATTTCTTTAAACGTAGCTATAGTTATTTCCTGGTCATCAGTTATTGCAGAATGATCATTTAGCATACTAATACAACTATCATCATCATATTAAGATTTAATGGAATATTAGTGTAGGTATATTATCCAATGTGTTGTTTATGAACAAAATTATGACTTTTACAGTGTTTACTAAATGAATTAAATGAACTATAAATTCTATGACAGTTCACTTCTAAACACTTAAACTCATCTATTTTATCAAAACAATGAAATAACTTTATAATGCCTCAATAAAGCTATGGGACTATTAAAATTATTAGAGCAAACAAAACAATAAGGCATGATGGTAGAATTAAAAAAATATTATTAAAAAAACTGAATATTTTCAACAAAACTTTAACAAAATAAAATAGATTGTATCTAATTAGGGTTCCGTACCCCAAAGAAAAAAACGGAACCCTTATAGGATCACTTTGTTGTCCGTCCGTCCGTCTGTCAAGACGGTTTTTCTTAGGAACGCGTGGAGGTATCAAACTGAAATTTCTATATGATACTCAGATCTACTGTCCCTGGAAGCTGTAGAAAAATCAACCATCTAAGCCACACAATCAAAAGATACAGCCATTTAGGCCGCAAATTTCCGCAAATTTTCGAAACTCGCACGGGAATCAAACCTACAGGATACTTCCTGTGAACTTATAATCTTGAAATTTCGTACGAAGTCACGTCTTATAGTACAGATATAGGAAAAATTACGAAAACCATACATTTTTAATTTCATCATATAAAAATAAAATATTTTTGATAATTTTGAAAATTTCAAAGTTACTACTTCTTATCTCATGAACGCGTTGATAAATATAATTGTAGTTACCGCAATGGCCGCAACTTACCTCTATGTATGAGAGGAGACAAAATTTTTCAATCAGCTTGTTACACATAAAATATAACACGCTGAATTACCCGTCGTTGCCGGGTTAAAGTATAAAAACATAAATAATAATTCAGTAAATTTTATAATATTTTCAAATATAAATAAATAACTTTGATAAAAAAGCTTGCCCTTGTTATATTATAAAATAAATGATAGATGTTTATATAAAATGAAGGATTACTGGAACGATAAAGATACCTTTGTCATTAATTTATGATCCTCCAGCTTTTCATATTTTAATGTTATAAATTTCATTTTGCAATAAAAATACCATAACTATGACTCGATTGTCGTGTTGGTTGAACTTTTACTTATGTACCTACAGGTTTGTACGGAACCCTCGGTGCGCGAGTCCAACTCGCACTTGAACGGTTTTTTTTTAAATAACATATAATAGTGAAATATAAATAATACTTAGATATAAACTAACAGTTATTTAAGTCATTGATCATACTATTAACAGATTGAAAATTTTTGTCATATTTAGTTACAATATTATACATATATTTTTGAATGAAGTACCATATTTCTTCACATTCAGGGGTATAGTTGAAATGAAATGAAAAAAAAGACTTAAAGCAAATATCAACAGCTTTTAGTGCACTTTTAACCTTGTAAAAATATTTGTTGATTACAACATAAAAAGAGATAACTTGCCCGTCATCAGCTTCAACAAATACCATATATGGTTGCAATTTTTGTCCAATTCTATAGGCCTTATTTGATTTGGCATCATCAACTTCTTTTAACTGTGGTACATTCTGTGAAAAACAAACTCATATAATATTTATAGTATTATTATTTTTCATATTTATTCTTACACTAATGTAGTATAGAAATGACTGCTGTATTTCAAGCTTAGATGGTCTGAAATAGCTAGTTTTGAATTCCAGCGTTTGTTCGTTTTGACACATTAACTGGCTTAAATAACTGAACAAAAACTTTAAGAGCAGCAATAGTCACATGATTACCTATAAACAATTTTTAAGTGTAATATGTAATTAAATATAAGCGTTGAAAATGTATGGTTTGTTTTAATTTTTATTAATTTAGTATAAACTTACCTAATTCAAAAGAGTTCTGGATTACATCAACTGATGGTCAACTCCCTTGATGTATATTTTTTCACATATTTTGGCACTTTATTTTTTAATACTTCAAACTTATTGTACAGTACAAGATTTTTTCCTGGGTACAGTACTTCAAAATCCAATTCAATCTATAATTAATCAATTAATGTACAATATTCCAATGTTAATAATCCATAAGGTAGGTATCCTAAACAAACAGTATTATTAAAATTATGAATACAATTATTTATATTTTATTCTAACCAAAGTAAACCCAAGTGAACTTTTTAGTGCAGGATAATCAGTTAGATAAGAATTGTTTTCTACTCCATTGATCAAAGAATTAAATCTTTTTGAAATGTATTTTTCCATTTTATATTCACTAGGTCCCATGGAGCAGTATAGTTCTTAAGCCATATTGTATCTTCTTCAAATAATTCTATGATTCAATATAAAAAATGAAAACAAGTACTCAAATAGTAAGAGTTGGCGTTGACCGTCGTTTAGACATCCGATTAAGTCTTTAAACTGTTCATTGTCTATGAGGTGCACTATTATCTTACCACCATCTTTAGGTGAATCTACATCTGATGTATTGGTATTTTAAACATAATCTTCAACATCGTTTATTAGTACATCGTCTGGTACCCAATTTTCATCGTCTACAAGCTGATTGTTGTTACGGCCTTGTTCTCCTTCTATTTGGATTTCATTATCGTCTAATTGGGTTTCTTCTACTTTATTAAACTGTTGGTACAAAATTTTTTATTTGATCAATGTTTGTTTCATACACTTGTTTACAGTTAATATCTAAAAATCAGTTTTTCATCGCGCCATTGTAAAAATAACATAATATTTTCTCTGTAAAAGACGTTCATTTTTATCACATTAAACCTAACATGCCGTATGATTTTTCTAATTTTACGTTTATGTATATACTGCAACGTGCTCTGATACTTATATTAAATATAATATATGAATTACATACCATAGCCAACAATAATCTAACATTGGGGGTGCAACAGACACTTTTTGATGAGGGTGTAACAATTATTCTTATAATTGGATTCTAAAAGTGAGCAGGTGATATCAAGTACAGATTTTCCTAACCGTGAACGATTAACACATTAACGTAGCAATTGTCGATCATCAGCGGCGGGGAACGGCGTGAGAACGCTAGCCGCAACGAAAATATTATATTATAACAATTATATTATGCGGCGGCATCGTGCAGGGTCAAAGGCAGATCATCGCACGTACGCTTGCCACCCGGTAGAATAATATAGAAATATAATTCCACCCGATAGAATAATATAGATGTCAAAATGACGCACGTCGTCGTTCAGATAACGCAAAGCGTGGGAAGAGCGGATGCAGGTGCAGATGACCATCAGGGACCTGAAGGTACCGCGGGAGTCCCTGGACGATATATAAGGGGGCCCAGATTAGGCACAATTCAGACGTGATCCACCAGAGTTAGCGCAAGCACCTTCACGTCACCCAGTTTAATATTTTATGTCTCCTGGACTTAGAATATTTTTCACAAGTTTTATTAAATTAATTAATTGGACTTAGAATAATTTTAAATAAAAAACACTTAGAATAATTTCGAGAGTTCAATTATTTCACAAAACCTTTCCAAATCGACATCATTCAACTGATTGTACGTGGCACGTTACAAATTTGGCGCAGTCGGTAGGATTCTTTCAAATAAGAATTCTTTGGACGAACAATTTTAATTTTTTCGAACTTAGAAAATTTTCGGAAAAAAAATTTTTTTTCCACTTCGAAAATTTTTCGAAAAAATTTAAAATATATCCACTTCGAAGAATTCACGGAGGCACATTCGGCAACGAATCACTGTTGAAGAAGACAACTGCAGAACGTCAACTTCAGCGACTCCGAAAGAGAAAGAATCAACAAGTAACACCACGCTCAGCAATCAAGAAGAATGGAAGCATCGACTCAAACCATCGTTGTGTAAGCATAATTTTTTTCTTAATGTAGAATAATTTTAAGCGTCTAACTCTGTTCGCGTCTCCTTTGGAATTAAAAACTCCATCGTATAAGTTACTTTTAATTGTGAAGGTGTATATATATATATTCCCCGTGAAACATTAAATAAAATATCTTGATAAAATAAATAAATAATTTAAAAAGGAAAAATTTAGAATAAGCAAAAATAAAAAAAAAATAAAAAAAACGCAACGATTAAATAAATTTAATATTTTAATAATACACTTAGATTATTTTTACGCATAAAATTTTTGTTCAATAATAAAATAATACAACTTTATTTTAGTTATAAAATATATAAATATTTCAAATATAAATAATTTTTCGAGAAAAAATAAATAAATAAGAATTTTTTTTAAGAAAAAAAAAGACAAATAATTTTTCAGAAAAAATTAATAAATTAAGAATCTAAAAAAAAATAATATATATTTTATTATTTCAAAAAAAAGAAATACAACAAAGTAACATAAAGAACTTTCAGAAAAAATAATAAGTTAAAAAAAAATCAAAAAAAAAATTAATAATAAAAATATTTTATTTTTTAAATATAAATAAAATATTTTGACATAGAAAATTTTTCAGGAAAAAAATAATAGAAATATTTATTTTTTTTTATAAATAAATTTTGACATAAGAAATTTTTAAAAAAAAAAATAATATTTAGTTTTAAAATGAGATTTTATTTTATTATTTTATTTAATATAATAGCAGAAGAATAATTTTTTTTTAAAATAAAAATTTGATAATAAAATTTATTTTTAATATAAAAGGAAGAAAAATTATTTTAATTACTTTAAGCATTTTTTAATTACGGAAATTAAATTATTTTATTAAAATTAAATATTTTACAAGAAAATTATTTTTTTTATGCGAAAAAATTATTTAAGATAAATATCGTAAGAATAGTAGGTATAAAATTAAATTTATTAAAAAAAAAATAACACAAAAAAAGGAATATATTAGTAAATAAAAAAAAATTTTAATTAAGGGGAAAATATTTTATTTAAAGAAATTATACGTGAAGAACACGGAAATAAATAATATAGAATAAAAAAATTATTAGTGAATTATACGTCAAGGAACACGCAAGAAAAAAAAAACGAAAGAGTTTATTTTGTGAATTAAAAAGAATATTAATTGAGAATTTTATTGAAGGCAGTTAAGACCTTATTTATTGAATTATTGGGAAGGCAAGTAATAAGTCCTTATATATTGAATTATTTTAGGCTGAAAAAGTGCCATATTTTAAAAGTTGATGAAAGGAATTATTTTGGGGCGGATTTAAGCCATATATTGAGAATTAAAAGTGTTGAATTTATTTAGGCTGAAAAAGTGCCATATTTTAAAGTGATGATGAAAGGAATTATTTTGGGGCGGATTTGAGCCATATATTGAGAATTAAAAGTATTGAATTATTTAGGCTGAAAAAGTGCCATATTTTAAAAGTTGATGAAAGGAATTATTTTGGGGCGGATTTGAGCCATAATATTGTGAATTAAATAATTGTGAATTTTATTGGGCGAGTAGAGCCGTATATTGAAAAATAATTGTGAATTTTATTGGCCGAGAAGAGCCGTATATTGAAAAATAATTGTGAATTTTATTGGGCCAAAAAGAGCCGTATTTTGTGAAAAAAAATAATTGTGAATTTATTTAGGCCGGGAAGAGCCGTATTTAGCGATTTTAATAATCGGAGATTTATTTAGGCAGAAATAAGCCGTGTTATAATTAAAAGATAATTGTGAATTTTATAGGCGAGAAAGTCCTATCGTGTTGAAAAAAAATTACTTGACGTATATTGTGAATTTTAGAGAGGATAAAAAAATCCTAGAGAAAAAAAAAATATAAAAAAAAAATATAGATAGAAATAATTGGGGGAATAATAAAAATATTACGAGAATTTTATAATAAAATAATATTGATAAATATTTTTAAAGACATTAATGTTTGATTAATAATTGAAAAAAAAATAATAAAAAAATTTATTTTAAGAAATAAACATATTTAATTTAAGTTATAATAAATGAATATACAAATAAACGTATGAATAAGGAAAAAGAAGAAAATAGTTATAGTGAAAACGATAGTAATAGTTCGGAAGAGGAAACAGATACAACAAAAGAAATCGGAACTCACGTAGAGTTAGATAAAAATATTGAAGTAAATAAATTAGTAAACATAAGTATAAATACGAAAGAGGGTAGCGACTCTACACAGGGAATTAATAAGGAAAAAACAACAGGGAAAAGTTTGTTAGATACTACTGTTAGAGAAGACTCAAATACCGGATTAGAACAAAGATTAATAGGGTTACGTAGTACACCAAATTTAGTCCACTCAGAATTAGGACCAGTAAAGAGGAAGCAAAGAACAAAAATGTCTAGTGTAAAGGCTACAATTGAGCAGGTCACTGCTATGATACCAATTTGTGCCGATGCAAAAGACGTTTGTTCGTTCATACGGGCATGCGATTATGCATGTGAGGCCGTAGATAAAGAAACTATACCCTTATTAGTGAAATTTATTAATACTAGGATTACTGGCAAGGCGTTAGAAGTATGTCGGTATAGGGAAACCAGTGATTGGGAAACTATTAAAAAAATATTAAGGGGGCTTTTGAACAGCAATTGTCACCACAAACATTACAAATAGGATTAAATTCTGTTCGTATGAAAAATGACGAAGATGTATTAACTTATACGGGTCGCGGTAGAACAGTTATATTATAATTTGTGTAATGCAACATTGGCAAATAAAACGCCCGAAGAGGCGAGAATTTTAAGGCAAACCCTCAAGGATCGGGCATTAGCAATTTATATAAACGGGTTAAAAATGGATTTACAAACAATATTACGAGCTAGGAACCCAGAAACTTTAGAACTGGCAATGCAAATGGCTAGGCAGTTAGAAATCGAATTTAGTTTTAACAAAGAATTACAAAATAACGAGACTAAAGTAAATCAAAACGGAAATAAAAATAATAACGGAAATCGTTGGTCAAATAACTATCAGGGAAATAATCCAAATGGACAGAAATTCGGTTATAAGCAAAATTATAATCGTGGTCAGAATAGACAAGGTCCTAATAATTATAATAACGTTAATCGTAATAATAATTTTAATAATTTTGGTCGCAATAATAATAATAGTAATAACTATCCGCGTAATAATAACGGTCAATATAATAATAATAATCGGAGACAGCAAAACAATCCCGGATGTTATATTTGCGGCAGAACTAATCATGTCGCTCGCGATTGTCGTGGTAATGTTACACAAGTTGCGCGTCGGAATAATAATAATAATCAGCAACCGCAAAATAATAACGCACGACAAAATACTAATAATAATTTTAACAATAATTCGGCACCAATAACTTTAGTTATTGCAATAAGATAGGACACGATAGTGTTAGCTGTTATAGTAGGCAACGGGGAGCGAGCGTAATAATGCAAACCGGACGGGAAACGGTCAAGTGTCGAACGGGAACGGCGTCCGTTCGATCAACCAAATAACGGCCGTAACGGAGGAATTATCACCCAACGATGTTTCACCATCGTATCAGTAATTAATGAAAATCATGTTACATTTCAATCACCTAACTTTAAAACAAATACAGCAAATCTTCTTTTAGACACCGGTAGTGAAATCAATTTAATAAAAATAAATAAATTAACAGGCGAAACATTAGTAAACGAAAAAGAAAAAATAAATTAAAAGGCATTAATGATAAAATAGTAACTACCATAGGCAAAATTACAATAATATTAATATTAAATAATAATAAAATAAAAACGGAATTTCATGTGGTCGATAAGGAATTTCCAATACCGCGAGATGGAATTCTAGGTCACCACTTCCTGTTACAAACTAACGCGATAATAGATGTTGCGAATAATATATTAACTATAAATGATAACACTCCGTGCGAATTAAATAAAGATAAAATATGTTACACATTAAAACCGCGAACGGAAACAATAATATCTATACCAATAGCTGATCCGATAATGGAAAATAAAAATATTTTAATACAGAAACAAGAATTAATACAGACGTATATTGCGCTAATATAATAAACACGGTAAAGAACGGAAATACGGTGATAAGTATACTGAATATTCCGAATTACCACAAAACATTTATGAGGACCAATTAAATAAAATATTATACGACAATGACATAGAATATAAATTACACGAAATAACTGTAGTGAATGACAATAACGATCGCGTAAATAAAATAAAAAGTTTAATACGTAGTGACCATTTAAATAACGAGGAACGTAAAACAATATTAGAAATATGCGAAAATTTTTCCGATGTATTTCATTTGGAAAACGATTATTTAACATTTACTAACGCCGCGGAACACGTAATAAGATTACCCGCCAATCAACCGCCTATATATAAAAGACCATATAGATTGCCACAGGCACAGCAAAAGGAAATTGAACAACAATTAATTAAAATGGAACAAAACGATATCATAGAACGATCTATGTCACCTTTTAATGCGCCTTTGTTGTTAGTAAAAAAGAAATCAGATTCATCTGGTAAAGATAAATTCGAATAGTAATTGATTTTAGGGCACAATCAATGAAGTAACTTTAAATGAATTTCATCCGTTACCTAATATTACGGAAATATTAGATCAATTGGGACAATGTCAGTTTTTCACCATTTTGGATTTAGCAAACGGTTCTATCAAATACCTTTAGCGAAGGAATCTCGCGAAATGACAGCTTTTCGACCGGTCAAGGTCATTACCATTTTAAACGTATGACTATGGGAATGAAAACAAGTCCCGCTACATTTCAGCGATTAATGAATAACGTATTGTCGGGGATAATAGGCATTAAATGTTTAGTATATTTAGACGATATTATTATTTATGCGAAAAATTTGAGCGATCATAACAATAAGCTGATAGACGTATTCGAACGTCTACGTACCCATAATTTAAAAATACAACCAGATAAATGCGAATTTCTAAAACGCGAATGTTTATTTTGGGACACATAATTCGGAACACGGAATAAAACCAGATCCGAAAAAGATAACATCAGTAATAGAATTTCCGGTGCCTAAAACTGTAAAAAGCAAATAAAACATTTTTAGGTTTATCGGGGTACTACAGGAAATTTATACAGGGATATAGTATGTTAGCTAAACCAATGACACACTTTTAAAAAAGGATGTTAAATTTAATTGGGACGAAAATTGTCAGGTAGCTTTCGACAAATTAAAAAACGCACTCTGTGCATAACCGATTTTACAATATCCAGATTTTACGAAACAATTTATACTTACAACCGACGCAAGTGGTAAGCCTCTAGGAGCTATACTATCCCAAGGAACGATAGGTAGCGACTTACCAATAGCGTACGCATCTAGAACTTTGAATAAAAGTGAAATGAATTACTCAACTACTGAACTAGAATGTTTAGCGATCGTATACGGGGTTAAACAATTTAGACCTTATCTCTATGGTAGAAAATTCGTAATACTCACTGACCATAGACCATTATCTTGGTTATTTAACTTAAAAGATCCGTTATCAAAGTTGGCGAGATGGCGCATACAGCTTGAGGAATACGATTACGAAATAAAATATAAACCGGGAGTACAAAATTCGAACGTAGATGCTTTAAGTAGAATGTATAGTATAAAAGAAATTAAGGACGAAAGTTATACGAGCTTTCTAGAAAAATCGGAAACAACAATAATAACGAATAGTAATGTGAAAGAGGTGAACGGTGAATTACTAGAATCACCCGCAGAATATCATATTGTATCAGAAATAGAAAAATATTATAACTTTAAATCGGGAATAAACTACGAATTAAAACGAAAATTTGGAACGAATAAAATGTTAGAATCAAATAAACAAATAGGCGACGTAGTATATTTTAATTACTAAGAAAGATACATAATATTTTTGATAACTTAAAGTAAAGAAAAACAATTAACCACAAGTGAAAATATGCATTTTGCATTATTAAATTTAAAGTACTTTTGCATTAAAAACTCCTTGACTAAGTTAGCCATGAACCAGTTAGGAAAGAAAGACGGGTTGGACTGGACAAAAACAAGATCAATGATTAGGTATATATTTCGAAATACCGATATAGAAATAATAATCTGTACTAAACTAGAATACACTAATGAGAAAAAATTAATCATTTTCAAGCAATTTCATGACTCATTACTAGGGGGTCATGCTGGATTAAATAGAACGGTTAAGAAAATTAAACGACAATTCAACTGGCCAGGGTTAAAACAAGAAGTAAGGGAATGGGGTTAAGGAAAAGCTACTAGGTGACACACCAGATAGGCTAGCCCTAAGTAATATGCCGCCCTTACTAAAAGAACAATAAAATGTATAAATTAAATATATAGATATTTAGATATAATAAGGAATAATATTAATAATATAATATAACTTAAAAGTAATAATATAAGTTATTAACAATCACATAAATGTATAAGTATGTACTAAATGTAAAAAAAAAATAAATATGAAAATACAATCACTAATACAAAATGTTTAATTATACAGAAAAGAGACACATAAATTCATAATTATGGACTTCGAGTTCTCAATGGTGAACAAGACAAGCATGGTTGTCATCTCCGGAGCTATATCCAATAGCTTAGACCGATTTAAGATTAGGAAACTGGAGGGACGACCTCTTTTGCTACCACTTAACGAAGAAGCTCGACCTATGGGTGAGACGGAGCTTCAGGTGGCAATAAGAGAGATAAAAAGAGTGTTCAGAGTAAAAACTGATCTGAGAGATGCTTGTCTGGACCAAATGAAGCAGAGTTTGAGTTCGACGAAAAATAACTTAACACGAGGATATATTGACAGTTATATACGTAGAGGTAATAAGGAGAATGTGATAGTAGTGTGGAACGGACATTCGGACAAAAACATTTTAAAAAGATTAGATTTAGACCATTATCCTATGTTAAACATAACGTGTTACGATAAGTATTTTAATAAAAATTTCTATATTCAGTTTGAAAAATTAGGCAATAAAGAAATAATTTTCGAAGTAGATATCGGTACATATAATAAAACAGGAAGGCTACTTAATTTAGTAGAGACCCATGATATAATATGTAAAAAGAAACACCATACTACGTATGCGCATGATCCGAGAATGGATGTCAAGTATACTAAATGTATATTTGATTATGTGATACGGAAACAGCGATATGAAAATCTAATAAAACATTTCTAAAAAAATATATAAACAATAACAATAAAAGTAGTAATAAAACAAAAACAACGGTTACATTAATAATCAAAATACGAACGTAAAATTTCTTTTTCAGAAATTCATAATTCTATAAATTACAAATCAACTCTACGAAATAAATAATAACCAATAATGGATAGAATGGAGCAATTAGCTTCGGCAATATCGTTTAACATAGAAACGCAATTTCATATTAATCCAACACAGGGAGAATGGCATAATTACACAGCTTGTTTTGATTTTCATATAGTTACCGCTAATGAAAATATACTCGTACCTTACGAGGATGAAACTATATTGGAAATGATTGAGGCAGCCAAAAGGTTTTTGTATGATATGGCGATAGACAGAGAATTTGGTGAACCATACTGTTATGAATTAAACTATTACCTCGAAATAATACAAAATCCACGAGATATATTGAATTACAGTAGATAAATGTATGTCTAGAATGAATTGATCAGGTAAAACGAAATGGTTGGGGCTGTACGAAACACCTATCGACATAACATTTGACATATGATCGATGGGGTGGATTCTACGGCATCCCCAATGAGTAAAGAGTGATCAAGTAAACGTATTAACCATAATCAATTAGGGTTGTTGTCAATGTGGACGACGTACTTCAAATGATTAGTATGTCATTCCATGGGCAGCGAATCTTGATTGAGTAAATAAAATAAAAAACATACAACCTGGAATGATAATAAATATATATATATACACTTAGATTTAAGAAAACATACTGTACGAATAAGTTACTATTGGGATATGGAAATAAATTTGAATTGTGGGGAACTTATAGATTTTGTACTACTAATATATTATAATAAGTAAAAAAATATTATTTGTATTAATTAATTTACCATATAAGAAACTATTGTAATCAACACATTATACTAACCACATATTTTATTGGAATTATCAAATCAATTATAATCACTATATTGTACTATTTACTAACACTATATTTTATTGTAATCACAATTATAAATTATAAGAAAACTAACCAACATATTTAAAACATAGAATTAGATAACCAAATATTTAATCTAACCATATAATCGTTAATTATATTATAATCAAAATATTTAATCAAACTATTTAACCATTTGTAAGTGTAATCAATCCATATTTAATCAAAACTATATATACAACATATACATCATATATTCGTATTATATAACGAAAATACTTTAAATGTAAAAGCATACAGAGAATTGTAATGTATGTCTTATATCAATGACTTGTAATCGATTATTGTAAACACTATAACATTGTAATAATTTGTAACTTAACTATTTTGTACTGAACTTTGAAAGATTTCTGTCTTTGAGACATAAACCTTTTTTTTCGTGGGGAGGTGCAACGTGCTCTGATACTTATATTAAATATAATATATGAATTACATACCATAGCCAACAATAATCTAACATTGGGGGTGCAACAGACACTTTTTGATGAGGGTGTAACAATTATTCTTATAATTGGATTCTAAAAGTGAGCAGGTGATATCAAGTACAGATTTTCCTAACCGTGAACGATTAACACATTAACGTAGCAATTGTCGATCATCAGCGGCGGCGGAACGGCGTGAGAACGCTAGCCGCAACGAAAATATTATATTATAACAATTATATTATGCGGCGGCATCGTGCAGGGTCAAAGGCAGATCATCGCACGTACGCTTGCCACCCGGTAGAATAATATAGAAATATAATTACCACCCGATAGAATAATATAGATGTCAAAATGACGCACGTCGTCGTTCAGATAACGCAAAGCGTGGGAAGAAGCGGATGCAGGTGCAGATGACCATCAGGGACCTGAAGGTACCGCGGGAGTCCCTGGACGATATATAAGGGGGCCCAGATTAGGCACAATTCAGACGTGATCCACCAGAGTTAGCGCAAGCACCTTCACGTCACCCAGTTTAATATTTTATGTCTCCTGGACTTAGAATATTTTTCACAAGTTTTATTAAATTAATTAATTGGACTTAGAATAATTTTAAATAAAAAACACTTAGAATAATTTCGAGAGTTCAATTATTTCACAAAACCTTTCCAAATCGACATCATTCAACTGATTGTACGTGGCACTTTACAATACTTGTTTGGTTTTCCGATTAGAGTGGAGTCAATCGGATAAGTGGTATCAGGTTCATTATCAGTGTCAGAATCAGAACTGTTGTTAGCCGGTTTTTTTTTTTACCGCGGACTTCATAATTGGAGCCAAATTCTGCTAAAGTTACATCTTCAAGACTGTGTGGTCTACATGAATAGTATTCATTGAGACCGTAAAAAAAAAATGTCATCAGATTTTGAATCCATTTCTCCTCTAACTGCCATTGGTTTCAACATTCGAGTTCTTTTATCAGGATGGCTAGTGTTTATAAATATATACCCAGTTGAAGTATTGCATTGCTTCATACCTAAGCAAGTGTACACTGCTTCCTGTGCAGAGATTTCTTGACTCCCTGAAAAAGTTGACGCTATTTTTTTCAGTTGTTCTTTAACCGATAAATCAGTAGAAGACTTAAAGACTTAAGATTTTCGACAATGTCTCTCATTAGTTTTGATATTCCACGTTGGCTTTTTCCAATATACTCGATTACATATCTAACACAAGAATAAACGTCCAATATGAACTGTATATCCATGTTAGATTGCCATAACGGAAATAATTCTTCATTGAATCCAGAAACCATTCGTTGTTTTATTGTACGTTTTAGAAAAATTGTTGGCCGTCTGATAACAGTTCGAATAATGGATTTATATTCATTAACATCTTTAATTGACAATTTTTGTAAAATGTCTTCTAATGATGGATCTGAAGATGAATCACTGTCCTTGAAGTCCCTGAGGTATTGCAGAAGTTTTTCATATTGTAGGGTACGAATTTTTCTTGTGATCGGATTACTTATGTCTTCTGTTAGCGGAGTCAATATACAGGTTTCATTCATTGGCGGATATGGTATGTTGAAGCGACACTTTTTCATTTGTTAACTAATACTTTGCATTTAAAAAACAAGTTGGAGTCCGATGCAAAACTTCGATCTACGTTCAGCAGTTCAGACCTTACTACTTTTGAGTAATTTTTTAAAGGTGATTTATTTGTACGTGGATGCCCACCAAATAAATTAGGAAAAGCTTTTTCCTCTGCATAGTCATCAATAAGAATAGATAACGGTTTCATGCATTCGCTTGGTGCAAAAGAAACAAAATCACAGTTTTCAATTTTTGAAAAAAAAAAAATATCGCGTGATATTTTCGTTGCTTTTTTTTATTTTGTGTGCGTTTACTCGGACGTCCCATTTTATGAAAAAAAAAAATATATATATATTATATAAGACAAAAATAAATAAATAAAATAAACTTACAGCTAAAAAAAACTTTAATACTAAAAGTTTAAAAAAAAAAAAAAAAAAAAACAACAACTGCTACCTCTGTCAACCAAAAAAAAAAAAAAAAAATACAAAATTAGCTGATAATTAGAGCAGCGTTTCCCAACTTCTTTTACTCACGGAACCTTTGTAGGAGTTTGAACGTTTTGTGGAACCCCATATTTTTTCTATAATAGTAATGTATACATATGTTTTGTATACTTAAATGAGTGGGTTGTCGGACACTTCCGACACAAGAATGTGATTAATATAAAAAAAAATCTAAGGAAAGACGATTTCAACATTTTATTTTGTTCATAATTATTACAATATTTTTAATGTCTATACAAAAGCTTATTCGTAATCACTTTCCATGACTGAAGAACTTTCCAAACCTCCTCAATTTTAAGTGACTCGAACTTAATTTTCAATTCAGAAGATTTTATTTCAAGCAAACTTTCGTATTCATTTGATGAAAGTACTTATGGCTTGTTCTGAATTGAAAATGGATTTTATACCCACAAATTTTCAAAATCTTCATTTAATCTTGGAAAGTAGGAAAGTAATCCAGATTTTAAACTAATTAAATGGTCTTTTATTTTTTCTGCATTTACCGGTGTCACTGAGTTTTCATTTTCATATAAGAATTTATTCAGGTTTAAGAAACATGAAATATCATTTTCTTGTACACATTCGACTCAAAAGTCCAACTTTCCAATGAGAGCTTTCATTTCAAGCTATCATTGGCTTGAAAAATCGAAGTTTTTTTTCCTTGTAAACTCAAGTTCGTTTCGTTTAACTTGTTGAAAATATCAGAGAGGTATGCTAGCTTTATTAGAAAATTTTCATCATGAAACCATTCATAAAGTTTTTTTTTTGTATGCTCCTTTAGGAAAATTTTTACTTCATCCCGCAATTCAAAAAGTCTTGTTAAAACTCTGCCCTTGGACAACCACCTGATTTCCGTATGTAAAATAAGATTTTGATGGTCACTCCCCATTTCCTCACAAGGCTTCTTGAACAGCCTTATTTTTAAAGGGCGTGATTTTATAAAATTCACGCACTGAACAGCGACATCTAGTTCTGATTTAAAGTCTGTCGAAAGTTTCTTGGTTACCAATGCATGGCGATGTAAAATACAGTGGGTGTTACTACATTTTGGAGCTACCTCTTTAATTCTAGTTATTACACGTTTTATCTTTCCAACAATTGCAGCAGCACCATCCGTGCATACGTCCACACATTTTTGCCATGACAATTTTTTTTTTAAATATTTATTTACTACATCAAAAATGTTTTCTCCTGTGGTATGCGTTTCCAAACTTTCACAAATAAGCAATCCTTCTTGAATGGTTTTCTCATGAGCATATCTAGCAAAAACAATTAACCCAGAAACATCGGTGCTTTCGTCCATTTGTAAGGAAAATTGGTTACAGTTAATTAATCTAAAAACAAATTCATTTTCAATGTGATCAGAAATGTTATGAATTCGATCAGAAATGGTATTGTTTGAGCACTGCACTGCTGCAACTTTTCTTCCCGCATCATCTCCGAGAATACAAGAGACCACTTCTATCATACTAGGTTTAATCAAACTTTCGGCAATGGTGTGAGGTTTTCCGGCACGTGCAATATTATAACTCAATTTAAATGAAGCCTCTGTGTTTTTCTCATTTTCGTCTTTTACATAGATAGTAAGAGAAGTCGCACTTTCAATTGAAATGTCTTTCTTCATTCTAAAGAAATCCGGACATTTCCACTTCAGATTTGGATGGTTAGATTCCAAATATCGCTTTAGCTTCGCAGAAGCCAAAGAACTGTTACTGAGAACTTTCTCACAAACTACGCACCTCACATCAGGAAACGTGTCAATTCCAATAGGAATAAATCCAAAAGATAAATATTCTTCATCATATCGTCTTTTTTTAACTTTTGAACAATTGATTTGAGTGTATTCCTTAGATAGAGATGCTTCATTTTCGATAGTGGCTTTTTGGAGAGGAGCAGCTTCACAGTGAGAAGTCGAGTTTTCCGATGGAATAGACGAAGTGTGACTTTTACATGTAGATGTTAAACCAGCCTTCTCTACTGATAATAATCGCCCTGTTTTGAGCCATGTGTCCATTTCAGTAAAAATTATGAAGGAACGGGTACCAAAACTGCACCGACAAGAAATTTTACATTTTACATTGCATAATCATTATTTAAAACAAGGATTAAAATTTTTTTTTTTAAAACAGAAAAAACGAAAAAAAATACTCATAACGTTAAACATAACGAAAACGTACACGTTATTTTTAAAAAAAGTCGGCAAGTGAGTACCGCTCTGCTGTACATTAGGTGCTGTATGGATCATTATTATATATTATAGGAGTGTTAAATTTGAATCCAATGATAGTTATCATTGTATACGAAAAACGATTCTGAACGAAGATGATTTGTCAGCCTAGGATATAATTTCTAGTGGTTGGTGAAAAAGGTGGTTTAAAAAAACCAGCTTATATTAAAAAATATTTTGAAAATTAAATCACGTAAAGAAAACGCGAATCTTAATAACTGGTAAAATTTTCAAGTATCTACGACTTATACTTTTTGAATAATAACAAATATTTAAAATCGTTTGAGAATAAATCGTTATCATTACGCTATTTCGTTAAAATTTAAAATTCAAACGCACTTAAAATTTTTCCTATAATGATGCTTCGAGTTTTCTCTATAGATACTTGAAGGTAAACTTATGGAAAACTTAGTGTTGTATTTTTAATCCTTAGTTATAAACACAAAAAATTTTATGATTTTTCAACTTCAAATATTTCGCAAATATTCATAATTTTGACGAATTTTCGTCAAAATTAGAACTTCAAATGCTAATAAAAAAAAATTGTGCCTATGTATTCTTATAATTTTTTAATCACTATAAGAATAACATATGAGGAACTTTGTATTAAATTTTCAAGTATTTTGATAGGGCCAAAAAATTTTATCGACACTTCAAAAATATTTTTTCAGAAAAATTGAAAATTTCAGTTGTCTATAAATAGCTCAAAAAAAGTCAAAATATTTTGAAATTTAAATCACGTAAAGAAAACGCGAATCTTAATAACTGGTAAAATTTTCAAGTATCTACGACTTATACTTTTTGAATAATAACAAATATCAAAAATCGTTTGAGGCTAAACTGTTATTTAACGCGGTTTTTGTAAAAATTTAAATTTCAAACACTCATAAAAATTTTTTGCCTGAATCCGGTAGAGTTTTTTTTACAGATATTTGAAGAAAAATGTATGGAGAACCTTGTACCAAATTTTCAAAACTTAGTTATAAAAGAAAAAAATTTTATGATTTTTCAACTTCAAAATTTCTTGCAAATTTTCGCGTTTTCGACAGATTTCGTAAAAATTTGAACTAAAAACGCTTATAAAAAAAAATTGTGACTAACGATTTTTATTTTTTTTTAGCTACATTAAAAACAACTCATAAGGAACCTTGTATTAAATTTTCAAAACTTTTTGGTCATCCAAAAATTTTTTATCGACACTTTAAAAAAAAATTTTCAAAAAAATCGAAAATTTCAGTAGTCTATAAATAACTCAAAAAAAGTCAAAATTTTTGAAAATTTAACTATATACGGATACCACTGACATTAACATTTGGTGAAAATTTCAAGTATTTTCAGTGATTAGTTTTTGAATTACAACCATAAAAAAAATCGATTTGGTCGAAAACTGGTTTTGCGTAAAAATTGCCGTTTTTCCGTCATTTTTTTTTGTTTTTCTCGATTTTTTTTGAAAACTGTTGGAAAATGTTAACTTTTTACCTCTATAATGCACCAAGGATATTCACTTTTACATCGGAAACCACCCCCATTGTTTGAAATTGGAGCATTATTTCGACTAGTTATGCTGTACACAGACACAAAAAAAAACAAAAAAAAAAAAAAAAACATACATCATTGTAAAATCAATACATTCTTCACTCCGTTCAGAATCTAAAATGATATCAAAATTATAATCAGTTAACGATTTAATTTAATAATTTAAATTATGTAATTTAATAACGTATTTTTTAAACATTTTTAATCCCTGCATTTTCAAACCATTTTAACATAACTAAAAGTACAACTTACCAGAAAATAAGAATTATTCGTGATAGTAATAATTGAACACTAAAATTCAAACGTTAAAATTAAAAATGACAACAAGTATTTTGTAATGATGAGACAAGTAGGGTGAAATAGCCGGTACTGGGTCTCCCCCCCGCTTCACCACCCCCGCCTGTATTGCGCCACCCCCTCCCCCTCCCCCGCCTATCACTACGTCATCGGGCCACTCTGGCCCATACTGCGCCAACCCCTCCCCTCACCCCGTCCTATACACTACGTTATCTGTGCACCGCCGCCCATACCGCGTCACCGTCGCCCCACCCACCACACTATTATCGACGTCGTCGACGGTGGCCCCATTTGTCCGAACATTTGGCTGACGCGGCTCTTCGGCCCCGTATCAACTAAATACGATATGTGTTATGACGCTATCATATTATCATCGACGGTGGCGCCATCTATCCGTACATTTGGGCTGACGTGGTTTTTCGCCTCGCATCCGTACAATATCTCCATATTATCACGCTAAAACCCCGCCACTTGTACCACGAGCGCCGTGAGTACGCACAAGTATAAAACATATACATATACATATACGTATAAAAACATATACATACCTGTATTAAACATATACATAAATGTGTAAAACATATACATTCGCGTATAAAACATATACATATACGTATAAAACATATACATAAATGTGTAAAACATGTACATACATGCATACTTTTAGTAGGATACGGAGTCAAATACTAACGCTATTGAATCGTTTAATTTTAATATAATTAGATGTTTATTCAATAAAAATATACAGGTTATCGTGTTATAACCTTCATGAATAATCTACATGATATCCGACGACATCATACGATTCCGTTTTACATCTATGGACTTGATCATTACTATTACCGCGATTATTACGAATGTCATTAAATTCATTTTGAACATTCGTAATAAATTGAGCGCCTTTATATAATAACACATTTACGCATTTAGGGTTATGCACGGCGTGTTGCTGCCAAACTTCATCATTTTCCTGCCAATTCACCAGCAATAGGCCGCAGTAGTAACATTGTACCAAATCCTTAGTTCCGGAATAAATGAATCCGCATTCAGCCAGTGAATATTTATCTTGATACGATCGAGGCGGGTATGAATCGAATGTTTTCAGCCTCGATAAAAAGCTTGTATACTGAGGATATTCCGGATCCGTGTTCTCTTGTACCAAACGCACTAGTGATCGACAACCGATGGAGCATTTTAATAAATTCATTGTAATGTGTCGTATAAAAAATAATTGTATTTAAATCGTAGAAAGTGTGTTCTATCCGTTAACGTTTAAACGTGAATAATACGCTTCTAATCAGTGCGACGGACTACCAGCAACTGATGACTATATGGTGACAATTCGTAAGGAATGCTAACCAAGCAAAGCATTCATAATAAAAATAATAATGTAAATTAAAATATTCGAATAGTTATCCACGGTATACAACGTTATCTCCAGTTATCAGATACCGACCATCATGCTGATGTTTACGAATACCCTTCACAACCCGCGCACCAAATATTCGTATGTGTCGCAGCCGCATGTGTGCCACTGACGGTCAGTGCAGTTCAACGTCAACTGTTGTACATTCGTATTACTTCGCTCACTCTTTTAAATATCATATTAAATTTTTAAAAATGTTTAACTGTGTATCATGTGAAAAAGTGTACGTTCATAAGCGCAATCTTAATAGACACGCTAAAGCCCACGATGGATCGACGAATTCGTGCGGGATATGCTTCAAGACGTTCACCTGGTGGGACAAACTCAGTATCCACGTACAAAACTATCATAGTAAGTACACATTTTTCATGTATATATTATACAAGTATAAAAACTAATTCGTCCCAATAAGAGTAGTTAAATCAGTTTTTTTCTGTGTAAAATTAGAATTTTACACATATGATGCGGAACGTCAATAATTTGCTCGTGGTTATTAATTAAATTGTTTTTTTAAAATAGTGATCGCTAAAAACACTCCTGAATTCCACAGCGCTGTACGGACAACAGGCGGTGCAATGGGTAAATATTTTTTTCCCGTATAAAATATAATAATATCGGCGATATCTTAATATATATAATATGTGTTAGGTCGTGAATCAGTCATAAAATGGGCACCCCACACCACTACACCGCCGCACGCTCAACCAGTTGTTCGGCCTCCGACACGGGTCATCCCACCACACCGCCACCCCGCGACCACATCTACCCCTGCGACCCGAACACCGGCTATCGCCCTCCAAATATCGTCACCCGCCGCACAGCCAATAGCTAACAGACCGGACACACGGTCACCCCCTGTCACCGAAGCGCACACTAGATCGTGCTCACCCCCGTCCCCTCTACAATGCGGCCCTCATACCAAGAATAGCCGACGAAATATCAAACGGAAAAAGACGCGAATGGATAAGGTTAATACGCCCGGCTTTATTGAGATAGAGTCTTCGCTTAATCGATCGATAGTGTGGTATTTTAGGAAGAATGTAGAAAACATAGTCAGCTATCGCGCGTTCCTCAACTCGATAGAGTCGGAATTAATCGCGAAATTACGCGAGTGCGTGCGTATTAACCCCATCAAATTCAACCTGAAATTGGAGGCCACGTACGTTATACCCAACGTGCAAAATTCGATCCAAAATCGTGCGTTTAAAACTTCGGCCCGAGAACTGTATGTGCACAGCAATGTAGAGGGTTTGATCGATCGCGACTTCACCTCGCTTCTTGCCAAAGAAGACTCTTACGCCGGTAAATACAGTGGATTCACCTTATCGTGTATCGACGGCTTACTCTTGGGCGTGTACGAGTACACGCCTATGGGGGGATCGTCGTACTTGCCGTTACCGGAAAGTATTTTGAATCGGAAGGCCGTTGTTAACCCTCAAAATATCGACCAGCAATGTTTCAAGTGGGCGATCCTCGCCAAACACGTACCGCATGACAACCGCAGGCGAGTAGGCGCAAATTATTTACGCGAAGAGCACCGGTACGACTTTTCTGCGTTATCGGTCCCCACACCCGTGTCGGAAATAAAATTATTCGAAAGATCGAATCCGGGCACGACCGTAAATTTATACGGTATAAGAAACTGCGAAAAAAATAAAAATAATAAAACAAAATCGAGCACTCAATCTGTTGCGTACCCGCTGCGTGTCGCAGACAAAGAAAAGGCGGACCATTTTGATCTGTTACTGATCGCCGGAAAGGATGACGAGAATCATTATGCGTATATTACGCATTTTTCGCGTTTAGCCAGCCCGCAAAAAAATAATCGCGAGCATCAGTTATTTTTCTGTAAGCGATGTTTTGCAGGGGCGGCTCGTCTGGGGAGACTTTGAGACTGAGTCTCCCCCTTCAAAAAACCCAGTTACTTGTAAATAATAATTAATTAAAATAATAATGCATAAAAATATTTTTATTCGAATTGAAAATATAATATTATATAATTTACTAGCTGACCCCGTGCACTTCGTTGCCCGTTAAAAATGCAAATTCTATATAATATGATTCGAATTTTGATTAATTTGTTATTTACTATTCGGTTTAACGGTGTTCAAAATTTAGACATTTTCATTGACTGTTTTAATTCTCAAAAATCTTGTGAAAGCACCACTTCAATATGCGAATTTTGTAAAATGCTTTCTTATTACACACTAAATTTGTGATACGATTTTACGAATGTACCGTGTAAATTGTAAGCATCGATCTATCATTGTTCAGGCTCTACGTTTATCAGTCAGTGAGTTACTCAAGTCATAATATTATAGTCATTCTGCTTACCGTTGCCGTGAGACTCTCTTATGATTATGAGAGCAGTATATTATCATGTAGGCAATCCACACGTGGTAGATTGAGGACCCCGCGAGATGTGTATAAGAATTTTATAATTTCTAACACTTAAGTTTCAAAGTTATGTCATTTTTTTTTTTTTACTACAGTTGGTAAAATACAATAATGTGCCATCTTGTGGTTTTTGTATTGTTGCCTGTTGGTAAAACAATAAAACTTAGTATAACTTGTTATGTTAGTCTATTGCTGTGAATTTGAAATTTACTGTGACAACGAATCATCAGTTCCAGAATATTATCGGCGCTCGCCACATATATTAATAATAAATATTGAAAAAAAACTATTCTATCTTTTAAGTTGGACCATATTATTAAATGGTTACCAAATTTTATCAAAATCCGTAATTCATTATATTAATTTTATATATTACCATAGCACCACAAATAAATAAATATTATTCTCAAATCTTATAACCCCTATAGCAACCATTTATAAACAAAAATTTCTATCGTAAATCTCAATATTCCTGTTTGAGCATATATTAATAA
>NW_026083294.1:0-45870 GCF_020184175.1 Aphis gossypii
TATAATACGGGTGGCGCCGCGGCGGCGGAAAGACGAACCGCTTCACGCTTTATTATATAAGGAGATTATTACATCATGAGACTATGATGTGTTAGATATATAAGTATATAAGTTCTTTAATATTTTGTTGTTAAATAATAAGTGCACTGTTCTTATAATAAATAAATAATAATAATAACATAACATTATGTACCTATACCATATTATAAAGTATAAATATATAATGATATTATAATATGACTATTATAATACGTCTATACGAGTCTGCTGACAAAGATATAGGTACAATATATTATAGAGCTATACGCATATTTATATTGAAATCTTATATATAAAAATGAATCGCAAAATTTGGTAAGCGCATAACTCAACAACGCCTGGACCGATTTCGCTCATTCTTTTTTTGTTTGGGTCGTAATTGCCAGGAGAAGGTTCTTACGGACGAAAAATTTGAGAAAGTTATCGGGTTAGAGAAATATGACGAGGTGGTGATGAAATTACAGAAGCGCCATCTATCCAGCAAATAGTCAACTAAATTATTTTTGGTAGTCGATGGCAACCCAAAAAAAGAATGAGCGAAATCGGTCCAGGCGTTGTTGAGTTATGCGCTTACCAAATTTTGCGATTCATTTTTATATATAAGATTATTTATTTTCCCCATTTTTGTAACATTTTTCACTGATGATTCGCTCCTATTGGTCGCAAGAGAAGGTGCTTATGTAGTTATGTAGTACAATTTTAGTAAAATCCACCAGAAAACTTCGGAATCTGCATGTAAAAAAACAACAACTGTCACTGCAGTCCAGCAAGAAAATAAACTATTAAGGTCACTATTGATTATGATTGAATATAATAATTATAGACCTGTTGTTATATTTTGTTAAAACCATAACAACAAAAATAAGAATTAGCAAAATAAGTCAATGTCTACAGTAAATTTCAAATTCACAGCAATAAACTAACATAACAAGTTATACCAAGTTTTATTGTTTTACCAACAGGCAACAATATAAAAATTACGAGATGGCATATTATTGTATTTTACCCACCGTAGTAAAATAAAAAAATGATATAACTTTGAAACTTAAGTGTTAGAAATTATAAGCTTACGTACACATCTCGCGGGGTCCGCAATCCACCGTGTGTGGATTGCCTACATGATAATATACTGCTCGCATAATCATAAGAGAGTCTCACGGCAACGGCAAGCAGAATGACTATAATATTATGACTTGAGTAACTCACTGACTAATAACGTAGAGCCTGAACAATGATAGATCGATGCTTAAAATTTACACGGTACATTCGTAAAATCGTACCACAAATTTAGTGTGCAATAAGAAAGCATTTTACAAAATTCGCATATTAAAGTGGTGGTTTCACAAGATTTTTGAGAATCAAAACGGTCAATGAAAATATATAAGTTTTGAACAGCGTTAAACCGAATATTAAATAACAAATTAATCAAAATTCGAATCATATTATATAGAATTGTCATTTTTAACGGGCAACGAAGTGCACGGAGCCAGCTATTTATTATAATATTAGGTACAATAAATTCTTGTATAATAATTATATAACTCATAATATAATTATTTTTATCGTATAATATATGTATACGTATTATAACGTGACACGCTAAATATCAACATATCACGCAATACTAAAAACTAGAATACGAGAATACTTACAAAATATATAGTGTATGTACAATACAATTATACATACTATCATTCTTAAATTCTTAATCCAATTATTGCTGTGTTTATACACTCCTATAAAATCTTATACAATTTAAACAGATATTATATCCCTAATATACCTAGTTATACACCCATTTCGTAGTAAAAAGTATAAAAACGTATAAAATAAAGCAATTATATTCGAATAATGATCGATAACTTTATATATTACCTATTATAATATTAGTATAAATATATAAATTAGTATTAAAATATTAAATGATTTTTATGTATAGATAAAGCTATCATTAGCTAGACTACAGCTGATTATATAATTAAATTATCCAGTTTATTGATATATGTTTTGTATATTTATTTTATGTGATTATAATATATATTATTATACATAAATAGTATATAAAGTCAAACTATTTTTCAAAAAAAGAATGCAAAATAAATTGATATTTTGATAAAAATGTTTTAAAAATATTTGGAAATCAAATATTTTGGAAATATTGATTGGAAAATCAATTTATAATATTAGTGTTTAATATTTTGATTCTATTTGAGTATGAATATTTGAAGATTTAATATTTTCAAAACATAAAATAGAAAATCAGTTTATAATATTTTTAATGTAATGTTTTGAAAATGTATCAATTATATTTGAGTTTAAATATTTGAACAACAAATATTTTCAAAACATGGAATGGAAAATCACTTTAAAATATTTGATAAGTCATGTTCAGAAAATATTTTGATTATATTATAGGTTTAAATATTTAGAAATCAAATATTTTCAAAATAAATTAAAAATGTTTTGTTAACAATATTATCAGTTAAATCATTTTTAAATATTGTGAAAACTTTAATATTTTCAAATTGCTGTGTGGGTATTTGCATATATATTATACAATTTTAAATGCATTTAAATCCGGTCTTTAATTATAACAAACTGATTGTTTCATTGAATTAAATGTTTGACAACATCAATAAACTTAATTTGTTAAAATATATACAATTTTTAACAAACTGTTTTATAAGGAAACTACTAACATTATATAGTTTTAATAAATTGTCTTGGTTATTTTAATGAACCCTCTGATTAATTTTATAAGCCGTGTTTATTGTATTTGTATACAATAATAACTGAACAGACTCCACTGTTAATACTGTGGTGATAGTGGCGTTTGTTGGCACACTATCAGCCAGCAATTTACGCACTTCGAGGAGACTCGAAGCGAGACGGTAAATATAAAAGAAAAAAGGAAACTTAACAGAAAAACACTTTTTAATGTGTAGAACAAAACATTATAAATGTATTTTAAATAATAAATGAACAATTACAGCCGTAGAGAGTTATAAGACAATCGCGGAGGCGAAAAATACGCGCGGCGTGATTTAACGGCGTCGCGGAAACAGAAAAATGTCGCGTGACGGTGCAAAAGTTTGGCGGACGAGCGGACAGAGAACAAGTCACTTGACAGTTCGGATGTCGAAAAAGGAGTGCGAAAAAAGGAAACGCGAATCGAGCGTAACGGTCGTAACGAACCGAGAATCGCGGACGGTCGCTCGTACGGGCTGGCGGGGGGTAACGCGAGATCGCGCGTCGCTAAAATGCACATACATAGATATAATACACAATAATACAATAATAAAATAATACAATAATAAAATAATACAATAATAATTGTGCGCTAACGCGGCGACGGTAAACACCGCGACAGTGCGTCCGCGGTGTAGTGGTGATAACACCGTATCACCACATTACTCCCCCTCGGCGAAAAGAAAAAAATTTCAAACGGTATTACGCGCGTAGGAATGGTCGGCGATCGGGTCTTCACGCGTGATGAATGCTGGTTTGAGACGGTCGATGGAAATCCAGGCTGTCGAATTGTCGCGTTGTACCTTGAAAGTTTTTTCGCGGCGTTCCAAAACGGCGAAAGGTCCCTCGTAGCGCGGTTGGAGCGGCGGCCTGACGGCGTCGATTCTTACGAAGACGTGGCTTACTTGGTTCAGGTCGGCAGGCACGAACGTAGCACGTCGTGCGTCGTGGTTCGTACCAGGTGTATAGCGCAGTTGGCTCATTGATTTTCGAAGCGATGCCACTAGGTCGGGAACCCGCGGTTCGGGCGGCGCGTGGTGGAAAAACTCGCCCGGGAGTCGGAGTGTCGTACCGTACACCAACTCTGCTGGTGTGTGCACGAAACCGGCCTTGATCGTGTTGCGAAGTGCGAGAAGCACGATGGGCAGCTTGCTTGACCAATCCGTCGACTCGTGTGCGATAAGGGCGGACTTGAGCGTTCGGTGGAAACGTTCGACCATGCCGTTGGACTGCGGGTGGTATGGCGACGATCTCGTGTGCTGCACGCCGAAGGTGGTGAAAAGTGTTCGAAAAAGGTCGGACTCGAACTGGCGTCCTTGGTCGGTCGTGATAGTGTCGGGCACGCCGAAACGCGCTATCCAGTTGGTGGTGAGAAGCTGGGCGACTGCGTGAGCGGACATATTCTCGATTGGCCAGGCTTCGGGCCAGCGCGTAAACCTGTCGACGACGGTAAGTAGGTACCTGAAACCGTTGGAGGGCGGTAGCGGACCGACTAGGTCGACGTGAATGTGACCGAAACGTCGCTCGGGCGGGGCGAAAGGTGCGACGGCGGTAGCGGTGTGTTTGTTTACCTTCGCTCGTTGGCACGGCTCGCAGCATTTGGTCCACTGAGTGATATCCCGGTTCATGCCTGTCCAGCAATACCGCGACTTGATGAGGCGGAGTGTTGCGCGGGAACCGCCGTGAGCTTGACCGTGCAACGCGTTGAAAACGCGCCTTCGGTGCGCCGCCGGTACGTACAGACGCGCGTTACCTGTAGAGTAGTCGGAAAACAGTACTCCGTCGGGCGTGTCTCGTGGCTGCAGCTGTAGTGAGGTCGTTGTACCGTCCGCGATCATACGTTGGAGCTGCGGGTCGGCGGCCTGGTCGAGTGACCATTGTCGCAAGGTCGGTAGCTCGGTCGTTTCGGAGATTTCGAGCCTCGAGAGAGCATCGGGTACGACGTTATCCTTACCGTGGACGTATTCGACGTCGTGATAAAATTGTGATAAGAACGAGATCTGTCGCACTTGTCGGTCGATAATTTTTTCGGTCTTGAGCGTGAACATGTACGTGAGCGGCTTATGGTCCGTGCGGAGCGTCACGCGTCGACCTTCGATGAGGTGTACGAAATGTCGTGTCCCTAAGAACGCGGCGAGCAGCTCTCTGTCGTACGTGCTGTACTTACGTTCGGCGGGTGACAGCTTTCTCGAAAAGAAACCGAGTGGTTGCCACTGGTCGTTGACCTTCTGCTCCAGTACGGCGCCCACGGCGATATTCGACGCGTCCGTGTTGAGACGTAGTGGCGTGTTCGGCTGTGGATGCGCGAGCTGCGCGGTGTCTGCGAGTGCCTTCCGACAGGCGTCGAAACAAGCGCGCGTGGCATCCGACCACTGTAGCGGACCATCGCGTTTTTTAATCGAACTGGACATGTCGTAGAGCGGGGCTTGGGTCTCGGCGGCGTTCGGAATGAATCGATGGTAAAAGTTCACTGACCCGAGAAAACGTTGCAGCTGTTTTTTGGTCTGCGGGAGCGTCCACTCGCGTATGACTGCGACGCGTTCCGCGCTCGGGCGACATGCGTCTTTGTCGACGACGTGACCGAGGAAGGGCATAGTGTTCGTCGCGAACACACACTTGGCCGGATTGATCGCAATGCCGTATTTCTGAAAACGGTCGAAAACCGCGCGAACGTGTTTTTCGTGTTCATCTTCGTCGTGAGAGGCGATAAGAACGTCGTCGATGTAAGCGAACGCGAAATCGAGGCCACGTAATATGTCGTTGATTAATCGCTGAAAGGTTTGTGCGGCGTTACGTAAACCAAAACACATAACGGGGAACTCGAAAAGACCGAACGGCGTCGTAACGGCGGTCTTGTGGACGTCCTGCGGGGCGATCGGCACTTGATGATACGCTCGAACCAGGTCGAGCTTGGTGAACACCGTTCTTCCGGCGAGATTCAACGTGAAATCGTGTAAGTGCGGTAGCGGATAACGATCGGCGATAGTGACCGCGTTGAGTCGACGGTAGTCTCCACAGGGGCGGAAGGTGCCGTCCTGCTTAGCGACTAATAACAGTGGGCTGGCCCACGGGCTCGATGATGGTCGACAAATACCTCTCTGACGCATAAACTCGAACTCGCGGCGTGCTATCGATAGGCGGTCGGGCGGTAGTCGACGTGGTCGCGCGAAAAGTGGCGGACCCGTAGTGTGTAGCTCGTGCACTACGTCGTGTAAAAACTCGGCCGGTACGGGCGACTCGCGCGTCACTTCGGGAAAATCCAAGAGGAGCGCCGTCCACTTCGACGGTCGTGCGGCGGTGCAGATGCTGACTGGCGTTGCGTCGTGGGCTAGAGCGGCCTGGACAGAAAACTTGTGCGCGGTGTCAACGAGGCAGCTGCGTCGGATGTCCACGAGCAGTCCGTAGTAGTGCAAAAAATCGGCTCCAAGGATTGGTCGTGCCACGTCGGCCAGTTCGAACGTCCATGTGAAGGCGCGATTGAAACCCAGGTCGAGTTGTAGTTGCTTTGGCCCGTAGGTTTTTATTTGAGAGCCGTTTGCGGCGATTAAATTTAGGGTCGAAAAAGAAGAAGAGTAATTATTTAAAAATTTTGAAGGTTGGCCAGGAAGGAGAGAAATTTCGGCACCGGAGTCGACCAGAAATCGACGTCCGGTGTGCTGATCGGTGACGAAAAGTCGTCGAGAGAGAGGTGCGGCGAGATGTTCGGTGAACATCGCCGCCCTTTTAATTTTTATGCGTGGGCACGAAGGTGCACGGGGCGCGGCACTTTTGCGCCTCGGGTCCGTAGCGCACGTGATAGTAGCACCAACCCGTCGTGTTGCCCGCGTGTTGTGGCGGCGGCGGTTCGGATCGAACGGGGCGTGTCACGGGCGCGCGTTTCGGAGGCGCGATCTGAGACGCGAGCTGCGAAACCTGCTCGGTCAGGCTCAGTATCGCGGACTCGATGGTCTGGACGCGTGTCTCTAGCGTGGTTTGAAAACGTGCGGGCGGAGTTGCTTCTGGAGTCGGTTCGATCTCGCGTGACTCGGGGAAAACGGCCGCACAACGCACGCGCGGAGTAGGGCGGACTTCCGCGACCTCGCGACTTTCGCACTCGAACAAAATTCGATCGGCGCGCTCGGCCAAGGACTCGAGAGAACCGGAAAAACCAGCGATGACGGTGCGGACAGCTGCCGGAAGTTTGGCGCGCCAGAACTGCTCCAACGCCGCGACTGACATGCCCTCGGGGTAGACATCCCGCATGTCTTTGAGGAGCCGCGATGGCGTGCGGTCTCCCATGTCTCCGGGTTGGATGATTGAGCGGAAGCGTGCGGCCGCCGGAGCGGTGTACAAGCTAACCAGCCGCTCGCGAACCAGGTCGTAAGAGACGCTGTCGCCGAGGAGGTCGGAAACCTCGCGAATGCCTTCGTCGTCGAGAGACGCGAGCACGTAATTCACGCGCGTTAAGTCGGATCTCACGCGGTTCGCGTGGAACATGGCGTCCGTGTGAGCAAACCACTGGCGAGGCGCGTACCGCCAAAAGCTCGGGAGCCGGACGTTGGCAATAGACGCGACTTCGGTGGGCGAGATGGATAGCCCGTACTCGGTGGTGGTCGTCATTGTCGGCGTCGAGCTAGTAGTCACTGTGACAACCGGCGTCGTAGTTGGCTTGGTCGCATCGCTTGTCACAACCATGGCGAGGATCGATAGGAACGCGAGGGAGATTGGCGCGGATAAACTTGGATAAAGTTTTTAAAACACGTGGTCGGCACACTACACGTGGCGAGCGGAACTTAGACGGACTTCGTCGGACTACGATCGGACTCGAAAAAAGCGGAGTAAAACTGAGGTCACCAATGTGGTGATAGTGGCGTTTGTTGGCACACTATCAGCCAGCAATTTACGCACTTCGAGGAGACTCGAAGCGAGACGGTAAATATAAAAGAAAAAAGGAAACTTAACAGAAAAACACTTTTTAATGTGTAGAACAAAACATTATAAATGTATTTTAAATAATAAATGAACAATTACAGCCGTAGAGAGTTATAAGACAATCGCGGAGGCGAAAAATACGCGCGGCGTGATTTAACGGCGTCGCGGAAACAGAAAAATGTCGCGTGACGGTGCAAAAGTTTGGCGGACGAGCGGACAGAGAACAAGTCACTTGACAGTTCGGATGTCGAAAAAGGAGTGCGAAAAAAGGAAACGCGAATCGAGCGTAACGGTCGTAACGAACCGAGAATCGCGGACGGTCGCTCGTACGGGCTGGCGGGGGGTAACGCGAGATCGCGCGTCGCTAAAATGCACATACATAGATATAATACACAATAATACAATAATAAAATAATACAATAATAATTGTGCGCTAACGCGGCGACGGTAAACACCGCGACAGTGCGTCCGCGGTGTAGTGGTGATAACACCGTATCACCACAATACCATAGATAATAAAGATATGGATAGGCCATGGGAGCTTATCATGCGTTCATAATATATTACTTTAAATTTTGAGGTTATATGGGGTAAAAGGTAAATATTTTTCGAGCGGAAACATAAGTATAGCATTTGAAATTTTGAATTGCACTATTAAAAAAACGATGGTCTAATTATTAAAACTTTATATCTATATATAATTTATAAATTATAACTAAATATTAATCTATTGTCCATGATCAAAACAAAATATTATAGTATCTATTTTATTATTTAGTCAATACATTTAAAAAAACAAAAAAAAGTGAAACGATATTTTCATTTATACAAGGCATATTATTAAATAAAATGTAAAAATAACATAAAGATTTTATATAATATTATTATAATACCTACAACGTTAGGTATTTGTCTCATATTTTATTCATGTCTAAAATGAATCAATTTTGTATATTTTGCTCTCAATGTTAGCTTATCATTGGCTTTTTTTACTTCATGAAAAAATCATATATTAAAATATGTTTCACAAACTTGTTTAATGAGATCATCTCTGTGAGTGTTAATCTGATGTGTGAAATCAAAAAGTGAAACAATGTTTTGATTTACACAAGGCATATTATTGAACAAAATGTTATAACTATTGAGTAAATTGGATTTAACTTTTAAGATTATGTTCTGTTTAGTCTTTCTTTTTAACATTATATCATGTGTATATTGTCTGAATACCTTTTCTGTTTCTATACATAGGTACTGTTTGTACATCAGTGCTTGGTTTCATTAGCCCACCACGATCTTTGATGTGTGATAATTTACTGTCATGTTTGGTCGTTATTAAAAAGGTTTTATAATACTCACAAGATGTTTTTTTTTTTAATTTTCATTGCAATAAATCCAGCAATATATACAGAAAGATCCTCTACATAGCCATTGATATTATTTATGTTACCAAAATAGTCATGATCTAATATTTTATTTTCTGGAAGACTTTCAATATTTTGAAAAATATCTTCTCTGTAGTGTTTCTTTTTAATAACAGATAAAGTGTTAGTGCTATCAAGGATTTGACAATTTCCATTTACCGAACCTACTATTGCATTGTGTACAAGAAGTCGTTTATATGCTGCTTGAAACTGACGACAAGTAAGGTTGTTGTTGTAACCACCTTTACCTCGAGTAGCACTAAAAAATGTTTCAAGGTGGTCTTGACTTAGGTTATAGGTAATTATAAAATGCATATGACTATTTGTTTTCAACAATTTAAATAATTCCAAATCATTATGCAAGTCCATAACTAGCCCTCTAAAGCCTGTTCTTCTTTGTGATACAGTGACCTGTGTACTATCATGAAATTTTAGTCCATTTATATAAGAAGTAAATCTATGTATGAACTCGTCATATTTTGAAAATGTTTTCTCAGAAATAGCATTGTTATATGGATTTTTTGAATTTAATTTTCTGCTGTTCAATATATCAAATGCATTATTGACATTTTTGCAAAATTCAGCTGTTGCTTCACATCCTTTAAACATTGGGTCTTCATCTTTTAAATATAAAAGTGCACCTGCAACACTATCACTTAATATTTGAGAAGCTAAGCGAACATTCATCTTTTCATTGTAATAAAATATATGTCTATGAGTTAATTTTGTTGCAGCTCGTAGACCTTCTGCTTTTTCTTTTTCGTATAATTTGACAATATAATCCCATTTAATAAGTTCACCCTCAGCGAGTTGATTAAACATTTTTTATCACCAAAAGAATTCCTGATTAATTTAAGCATCGTCTAAGCATTACGTCTTAAAAGATAAATATATTTTCTTTGTTCACAGGATTTTCAATATAAGGTGTATTATTATTGAAATGTTTATTAAGATGAGTACACATGCTTGTATTCACTGATGCTCCATCAAAAGTAATGGAGTTTATGCAAGCACCAGTATTAGTTATAAGCTCTATCGCTGTTTGTAAAAGATATTACTTTTTTTCTTGCCCAGTTAGGCCATCTATTAAAAAATAACCAATAGGTAACTTCCAGTATCCATTCATACATACTACCATGAATACCAATGCATTTTTAGCAATTGGAATCTCGTCAATGTCATAATTACAGTCGGTTCCTAGGTTTATATGTCCATACATATTTTGTTGTGTATCAATCTCAATATGCCTTTTCACACACATTTCATCAACAGTCAAATTACAATATACTTTATTATCTTCGACTTTGTTCTGGATTGTTTCAAATGCTTCTTTTGTGAAACCTGGCTTACCGTCTACAACCATGTACCATCTTCTTAGAGTACGGGGATGAGGTAAGACATTAGCAAATGTTTTTTCTTACATATGACTTATGAGTATGCACGAGGAGAATAATATTGTAGGGTAACTGCGAATTCTCTAATCTCTTTACCAAAAATGCTTTTTTTTCCTATCATTGATTCTTTTACTATTCTTTCCAACACATCTGAACCCATAGCCTAAAAGTAATTAAAATTAATTATGTCAAAAGTATTAGATATTTTTTATACTTAATTTAAATATGAACAAATACATAGTTTAAAAATAAATAGGTATAGGAATATTTCCATACTATACACATAGTCCCAATCGGTCAAACCTAAATAAAAATCCAATGCTCTAAAAACTATTATATTTCTTCAACCAATAACACATAATATAAATTAAATAAAAATATGTTAAATATATTATTTCTTTACGGTGAACAAAATTGAATTATTATTATTTAATTTAGGTATATATTAATTTACTAAAATTAATAGTACAACATTTATAACTACATTTTCAGCAATAGTTTTATTAGAATTAGTTGGTTATTAGAAAAAAAAAATACATGGTATCAACTATCAATTATTAATATAAATGTACAATCGATTAATTTAATGTTATTATTTTATATATCAGTAAATTATTATTACATAATTTGAATCCCAAAACATTGTGAAATAAAAATTTTGTTAAAAATAATTGACAAATTTTTCATTTATAAAATCATTTTTAGTGTAAAAAATGCATGTAAGTAATAATACATATATAATATTAGTAAATAAAAAAATAAATTTAAGTTATATTAAGTATATAAATTACTAAACACTAACCTAGTAAACTAAAGGAAATACTTAGGTACCTAATACACCGTGACAGAGTGTCTGTATAAACATACAACAATCCAGTGACCCTTACGTCTAGTGTCTGATTAGTAAAATTAATATTTAGTTACAAAGTAATAATACTAGCACATATAGCAATGTTATAAAATAGCTACACTCACTTACAATGAATAATAATAACTAATAAGTAACAACACAAAATATTGTTTACTGTCTGGGTGACAATGTCTGAAAATACCTTGAGATTTATCGCTGCATTATCAAAAATCATAGATTTTGTTTTAAGAACGCTAATTATTTCATTTAAACTTTCAACTTTTTTTTGCAGTCTACGATTTTTTTGATGCAACAATTTATTTTTATATCGAAGATTGGATACCGTTCTTTGAACCATCATAAAATTTTGTTTTCTTCTTTTTGGCGTGGAAAAATCATCTTTTTCTAGGTCCCCCATTCTACTAGAATTCCAGAACTTCCTTCTTTTTGTATGGGATGGAAACATATTTACAGATGTCGAAGGACTAAAAAAAAATTCAAATCGATTAAGAAATTATATCTCATGAACTAAAATTAAAAAATTTACTTCTCTGGAAACAGAACTTTGGCAACCTTAGACGATATTGAGCTAGAAGGTGAAAAACCGAATATTACACTTTCATCTGAACTAAAAATATAATATAGAAATACATGATTAATGAAGTTGTTTATAATTAAAATCTATAATATTTACTTCTGGTAATTCAACTTAGTAGGATTACATACATCATTTTCAACAATTTCTGAATGACTATAAAAAAATTACTTTAAACCTACATAAACTATTAAAAGAATCATAAGTGCAAACATTACCTTAATAGAAAAGCATTTGAATGCAACATTTTTCGACAATTGCTAAAGATGTAACTATTTTTTGCGAAATGTTTACTACATACTCTGTGCCATTTAGAAATAGGTACATTCAGTTTAAGAGTATGAATCCACAAATTTTTTCTAGACAAGTCTGTAGGAAATCTTAGGATTACAAATAAAATGCTAGGTGAGTAAAAATAAGTTAAATACATTTAATTCCAAGATGTTTATCTAGGCTACGAAGATACAGGGTAATTTATTTGGTGATTTAATTAGATATTACAATTTACAATACTTACAGACGGAAAGAAATATCTTCAGTCTTGTTTTTAGAATTAGTAAAACAAACAACGCACGAATGTATACTCCGCGCACGATAAGATGATGACCAGGCGGCCGACCGTTTTTCGTCCGTTTCGCGCAGCTGATTTTTCATTGGTTAGGTAAACAAAAGCGGGTCGGGCCGCCATGGCGAGCGGTGCGCCGGTGCGGTGGAGAAACTGGTTTTGGATGCGCGCCTGGTCATCATCTTATCGTACGCAGAGTATACCATATTTTTAAATATAAAATTATTATAGTTTAAAGTTTGAACATAACCTTAAATAGTACCCCATGTAAGAGAGAGAACATTCTTAAAGATATTTTCTCTCTCCCACAAAAAAGAACGCGACCTCATACGTGTTAATATAGCCATGGCCTATCCATATCTTTATTATCTATGGTTAATACAATACACTTTTACATCGTTTTAACTTATAATCAAATACTTCTAAGAATTTATTAATAGAATAAATCGACTAAATAATTATTATCTATAAAATTCGAGATAGCATTATTTATATATTTTCTAATATTGATACATTGGGTTTTTACCATAAATAATATAATAATGGATAGGACATCGAGCTTATTAAATGAGAATAAAGTGATAAATTTTTTGAGGTTATAAGGGTTCATTATTAATGATAACTATTAACATAGTTTAAAAAACAATAACAAATCATGAATCATATATTATTATATTAAATTCATAGCTATAAAATATATATAAAATAACAATTCAATTATTTTAATTACAATTTCTTACATATTTAATAATCATTCTTATAACATTCTTATAATATTATAATATTGAATTTATAGAAATTCTATTTCTATGTATATATAAGTAGTCAGAATAACAAAAGGTAAATATAATAAACATACTAAAAATATTTAAAAAGAAAAATATAATAGTTTCTATTCATGTCTAAAATGTCTTAGTTAATTTTGCACGCAATTTTAATTTTAATTTGTCATTTTCTTTTCGTATTTCGTGAAATAACCTGATATTAAAATAATGTTTGCAAATACTTTGTATTAACATGTCTATGTGTGTATTGAACTGCTGTGTTTCTTCGAAAAGTGTATTCTGTTTATAATTTACACATGACATGTTGGAAAATATTGAATATTTAGTATATAAAATCGACTTAACTTAAACCAGTAAAAAGTTAAAAAGTTTTTTCTGATTTACAAAATCATTTGAATATTGTCTGAACATTTTTTCTGCTTCTATACAGACTGTTTGTAAACATTTACTTGGTTTTTGTAGGCCTCCTCGATCTTTTATTTGTGCTAGTTTACTTTCTTGAATTATTGATAGTAGAGAACTTTTGCAAGTATCACATGAAATTTTATTTTGTAGTTTCTTTGCAATAAATCCTGAAATGTATACAGACACATCTTCAGTATACGCACTGATACGCTGAATTGACGTAAAAAGTCATGATCAGGGCTCGGGACTTAAAGCATTTGCATATTTTTATGGATTGACTTAAAATATAGCAGAGTGCTATGGAAGTGTTTGTCATGTTACAACACGTTCAATTATGAAATTTGAAAGTGCTTTTTTTTGCTTATTTTAACGATTTTTCAAAAAGATGCTTATTTCCAGTTTTTCTGTTTATTTTTGCTTTTTTTACGAGTTTTTTTAACTAATAATGTTTTCATGCAATATTGTTTATGCATTTATGATAGATTTTAAATAAAAAATAATTTTTATTTTATCTATGTTATCGCGTAGTCCGTCGCCGTCGTCGGCGGCGGCATCATTGCAGGGTTAACAAAAATATTTCAACGCTCAAAATAGAACTGGATATAATTGAGTTCATGTTTATTATGATGGGAGAGTGGTTACTTTGATTTTATTTCTTGTCAAAATATTTATATTGTTTATAATGTCATTTGTCGTCGTCGTCGATCCGAATCGTCGGTCGACGCATGCTGATAACGTACACAAAATAATATAATAAAAAATAGATCGAATTGTGAAAATATTAAAAATAGATTGTAAACACAGAATAATAATATAATAATGTCGTGGGTTACAGGCGTAATAAATACAAATCTTTGATATCTGAGTTTAGTAGTCGGTTATCGTTCACGTTCGTCGCGTTGTTTTCATTACCGTATTTTTTTCGTCGTTGTGTGTGTTCGGATACTTTCGATATTCATCATCTTGTTTTCGTTTTTATACATTTTTCGTCATCGTTTGTATACGAAAAATTTTAATTCATTTAGAATGGGAAAAGGAAAAACATCAACTTGTGCTTCTCTAAAAAGATACATTTCTGAATTTGGATCTGATATTTTTTCTACAGACGGGCATGTCTTATATTGTAAAATGTGTGAAATAAAAATTAATTTTGAAAAAAAATATAATATATCCCAACATTTGAAAACTGATAAACATCAAAAGAGTGTCAAACATCAGAATGATCAAAAACAGAGAAAATTACAGCAACTACTAACTAACCAAAGTTCAGCAAAATCTGATTTTAATATGGATTTATGTCAAGCAATGGTATCTGCTAATATTCCCTTAAACAAGCTCTATAACAATACATTTCGAATATTTTTAGAGAAATATACTGGTAAAAACATTCCTATGGAAGCAACATTACGGAAGGGTTATATTGATGATATTTTTAATACTAATATGAATAAAATGAAAATGGAAATAAGGGAAAATAAAATTTGGGTATCGATTGACGAGACATGCGACGTAGAAGGCCGTTTTATTGCCAATGTTATAGTTGGAATTCTAAGACCCGATTGTCCAGGACGTATGTTTTTATTGCATTCAAAAGAACTAGAAAAAGCAAATCATTCAACCATCTGCAAGCTGTTTGAAAAAGCTATGGGCATTATATGGCCTGGTGATATAAAGTATAACAATATCTTGTTATTTTTATCTGACGCCGCTCCCTATATGGTGAAGGCAGGAACTGTTTTAAAAAATATTTATACAAAAATGATACACGTAACTTGTTGTGCTCACGGACTTCATAGAATCGCTGAAGAAATTCGTGGACAATTTGGTACAGTAGACGAACTAATATCTAATATGAAAAAAATATTTCGAAAAGCTCCTTATCGTGTTGAAATGTTTAAATCTGAGGCTCCTGGTATAAAATTACCCCCTGAACCAGTTATTACCCGTTGGGGCTCTTGGATAGAGGCTGCAATATACTATTGCGAACATTTTAGAACAATTCGTCATGTAGTAAGTTGTCTAGATGAGAACGACGCAGACAGCATAAAAAAGGTAAAACTGTGCATTATAAAATCGGGTTTAGAAGCAGATTTGGCTTATATAAAAAGTAATTTCGAAGTTCTTACTAAAGCCATTAAAGAACTACAAACAAAAAATGTTACATTGTCGAGTTCACTTGCTGTGGTTGAAAATGTAAAACAGAAATTTTATTTGTTAAAAGGAAATCGTGGAAAACCAGTTCTAACTAAACTGCAAAAAGTTTTTGAAAAAAATAATGGCTTAAAGATTTTAGAAAAAATATCAAAAATACTTGACGGTGAAAATGACAGTAATTTAGATGACTTCAGTGAATTTCCAGATGACTACTCCAGCGATGATATTGTGTACTTTAAATATGCGCCTATTACATCAGTAGATGTCGAGCGGTCATTTTCTGCGTATAAAACAATATTATCGAACAACAGAAGGTCATTTGTATTTGAAAACCTCAGAAAACATTTGATCATTCAATGCAATAATGACGGTAAGATTTTATTATTTTTTTTTTTTCAACTATTTGTAAGTATTGTTTTCATTTTATTTTTCAGAAAATCTTTAAGCAATAAGAAAAAATGTCTCCTACAGTAAAATTTGATTTTTTTTTTATGATGTTATAAAGATTTATTTTTATTTTTATTTTTTTTTTAGTTAAAAATTTGTTTTTATCATTTGGTTCAATAAATTTTTTTTTTCTATTAAATATTTTGTTCAAATTCAAGTTTTTAAAATGCTTATTTGAGTGCTTATAATGATGTTTTTAAGAGCTTTTTTAAGCGCTTATTTTAATGATTTTAAGTGCTATAAGTCCCGAGCCCTGGTCATGATCATAATTTTTGTTGTGTTAAACTGCTGATCTTCTGTTTTATTTTTTAAATTTGCAGTTACTGAAAGTGTTTTTGTGTTGTCTAATATAGAACAATTTCCATGATTTGAACCAATTATTGTGTTAAGTACTAACAACCTTTTATAAGCTGCTTGAAATTGGCGGCAAGTAGGGTTATCATTGTAACCCCCTCGGCTACGTACTGCGTTAAAAAAAGTCTCCAGGTGGTCTTGGCTAAGCTTATAAGTTAAAAGAAATGTTAAATGATTTTTCGACACTAAAAGTTCAAATAAATCTAGAGCACTATGTAATCCTATTATTATTCCTTTAAACCCGGTTTTTCTTTTAGACTCTATAACTTAAACTCCATCTTCTAATTCTAAAATATCTATATAATCATTAAATTGATTTGTAAATGTTTTATATTGACTAAATGTTTTACTGGAAATAACATTATTATAAGGTTTATTTGAGTATAGTTTTCTACTATTCATAATATCAAATGCATTATTGATCATATGACAAAATTGAGCTGTTGCTTCACACCCTTTAAATACAACATCTTCATTTTTTAAGTAGAGCATCACCAACACTATTGCTTAAATCCTGAGTAGCCAATCTTACATTCATCTTTTCATTCTTATAATGCACATGCCTAGATGTTAATTTTGTTCCTAATATAAACCTTCATTTTGTTGTTTCTCATACAATTTTTCAATATATTTCCATTTTATACATTTTCCTTCGCCACTTTTAAAAATTTTTTATTCCCAAAAGTATTTCTTATTAGTTTTATCACGTGGGCTTGATCATGAAATGTAAATATTTTCTCATTTGTAATTGAATTAGTAATGAAAGGTGTTTTTGTATTAAAATCAGCTCCCAAAGAAACACACATGCTAAGGTTCACTGATGCTCCATCAAATGTGATGGAATTAAGGTGTACTCCAGTTTCAGTTATAAGATTTATAGCTTTACTGAGTAAATTTCTTCTGTCTACCCCATTCAATCCATCTATCAGAAAATATCCTACTGGAATCTTCCAATAACCGTTTAAGCCAACAACTAAAAATACTAATGCATTTTTGGCCATTGGAATTTCGTCACAATAATAAACAATATCTGTACCCATGTTTACATGACCATACACATTTTGATGTGTATCGCTTTCTATAGTCGGGGACACGAAAAATGATCGTTGGCACCCTCGACCCCTTGTCCGTACCCACTCATGTAGCCATTGGTTCTCAACTTTGTACCGTCACGCTGCCGTTACGTATCGTATTCACGAATAATGAACGGTAACCGGTTTTATAGGGTGGTCCAGCTGTAGTTTTTTCAATTATTTTGTATTCCTCATATCCCTTATAAAAAAATGGACAATAAATATTGGAGGGGAACTGCAGGCACAGTTGTACAGTCGTACAATGTTTTGTCTGTTCTGTCGTTTGTACACTGTGCTGTAGTAAACATATATTTTGTGCATGCTACGTTTTTATAAATAGTGAATATTTTTATTTTACAAACCGTTTTTTTTATATATAAAATGTCGTTTAAAGATCGTGACACTCATAGCTAGAGCAAAAAAATAATTAATAATGTTTATAATTTTATTAAAATGCTGTCAAAGAAAAAAGATTTGACACCAGACTTTTTCAAAAGTAGCCAAAAAATCTACAGAGCAGGATGTTGAGGAAGCACCATCTTTTAAATCGCCACGAAAATTATATAAGCGTCAAAAGAAATGTACGGAAATGGATGATTTTGATGCTGACGTAATTCGTCGAACGGTACATTCGTTTTACAATAAAGGTGAATATCCAACTGCTTTATTAATCATAAACGAACTTAGGCTATTAAAAAACCTGAATTTTTCATTTAAAAAATGTAATGATGGTCGAAAAATGTTATTGGAACGAAATGATATTGTTGCTTTACGTTGTAAATTTTTACGTAACATTTGTACACTTCGACAAATGAAAGATTTTCGACCAGTGATTTACCTAGATGAAACCTGGGTAAATCAGAATTATTCACGATCTCATATTTGGTAAAATAACGAAGGAACAGAAGGGTTAAAAGTACCAATCGGTAAAGGAGGTCGTCTAATTATTACACACGCTGGGTCATCTCGATACGGGTTCATAGAAGGGACAAAATTAGTTTTTAAATGTCAAGAGAAAAATTCTACTATCATTCGTCAATGAACGCCGATGTTTTTAAAGTATGGTTTGTAGATATGTTAAAGCTACTTCCCGAACCATGCATTATTATTATGGATAACGCACCATATCATTTCACGTATATTAACAACCACCCAAAATGTAATGCTCGGAAAGCTGATGTGCAGAATTGGCTGAAAAATCAAGGCGTTAATTTTTCACCACTAGAAACATTACCTGAATTACGTGAACGACTTAAATTGTTAATACTGTCGTTTAAAAGGTACGAGTTAGACGAAACCGCGAGTTCGATGGACCATGAAGTAATTCGGCTACCACCGTATCACTGCCAGTATAACCCTATCGAACTCATATGGGCGCAAGTCAAAAGTGAAGTGGCAAAAAAAAAATAACACATTCAAAATGGTGGAAGTCGAAAGACTTACAAACGAGGCGTTGGATTCGGTATCAAAAAGTGACTGGGAGAAATGTGTTGAACATGCTGAGAAGATTCAAGATGAAGATAACGAAAAGGAAATATTGAGAGACAGTTTGACGGAGCCAATGATTTTAACATTTGCATCTGATGACAGTGATTTCGGTACTGACGGAGACAGCTACGAAAGAAAGCTGACGAAGAACTAGAATAAAAATTATTATTTCATTATTATGTTATACTTGTATTTTATTTATTATTAACTGTTAAAAATATTGTAATTTTTTACATTATGTACATTATTTATTTGTTCATATCTTATTAAAAATTAACTATAACAAAATAACCATGTTATTAAATTCTGATAAATGTTTGAAAATATTTCAAAAAAAGCGGGCTTTTAGTTTGGTAATTTGATAACCACTTAAGAAAAACAGCCGCTTGGCGCGTGACGGGCAGCGATAATTTTTCGTGTCCCCGACTATAGGGAGTCTATTTACACACATTTCATTTATAGTAAGATTGCAGTAAACATGTTTATCATTTGCCACTTTCTGTTTCAATGTTTCAAATGCTTCAAATGTAATCCCTGGCTTACCATCTATCACTGTATACCACCTCCTTAATGTTCTAGGATGAGGTAAGACATTAGAAAACGACTTTCGTACGTATGAATAGGCATGAGGTAAATAATACTGCAATGTAACAGCAAATTCACGAATTGCTTTAGGAGAAGAACGTTTGTTTTCCTACGATAGCTTCTTTTGAAATACTCTCCAATATATCTGAACCCATAACCTATAGCATATAATAATAAAAATATACATTTGTTAAAAACAAAACACTAGTTATATTAAACATAACATAATAATACAATAATACAAACAAAACAATGATATTAAATATAGAAACATTTGTATTAAAGAGGATATTTCACCCGAATGTGTTAGTATAAGTCATAAGAACATGCATTTTGAAAAAAATGAAAAATGATCAGATTTTTGCACCATCAATTATGAATATAAAAAATTTAATAAAACTAACACATAAAATAACATTTTTATGAAAATCAAAATATTTGAATTGCCTATTATATACAACATACTTCTAAGTTAAAAGCTGCATTTTCTGAAATCATGCATTTATTCTTAAGATCTTTAATTATATCCAGAAGAGAACTGACTTTTTTTTCTAAGAGTCCATTTTTTTGTCTTAAAAGTTTATTTTTGCGTCTTAGGTTCTTAACAGAATTTTTAATCACAGATAAATTTCTTTTTCTGCGTCTCGATATTGAGAAATAATCATCATCTAAATCATCAATTCTACTAGAACATAAAAATCTTTTTCTAGAAGATGGTAATGGACTTGTTGGTAATGAAGTGCTAGCAGTTTCAAAAAACCTAAAATATTATATTATATACAATATTAAAAAAATTAATAATTCATATAAAACTACAATAGTTATAGCACCTACCTTTTATTTATAATTGAATGTACATATACTGGTGATATATTAGAAATGTCAAAAGGTATTACTGTTTCTGTCGAGCTAATACAATTATTATAAAAAATAATAATTCAAATTAATGTTGCTTTTAAATTCTGAAATTAACTTAAGACATGAAAATATTTTACTTGTCTAAGGAAGCTGGTATAGAATCACAGACTTCTATACTACACTAGATAAGTAACTCTCGAGATTTATTGAAGCTCGGCTTATCAGTTGTTATCGGTTGCCGCCATTTTCTCGGTTGGCAAAACATTAGATTATTCTGCAATCTACATAATATTTTAGTCTAAAATTAAAATTTATTCTATCTGTACCTATATATTCTATAACAATTTATTATTTATTATTTAATTACTTAATACAATTTAACGTCATTGACCATTGTATTAAGATACAACATACAATAATAGTCAGTGTAGTGTATAAGTGCTTGAAAATTAATTATAATGCCTGTTTCGTGCGCTGCATATGGATGCTCAAACAGATATCAAGCTGGACAAAATATACATTTCTTTCGGTAAGTTATGTTAGAATAATAACCAATTAGTAAGGATATTAAACTCTTAAATAACAAGTCAATACTCGGAAAAATTATTCTGTATCTATTTTAATTTTATATCTGTATGATCATAGATTTCCTATTTCTAACAACGAGTTGATGCAAAAATGGATTAGTGCAATAAAAAGAAAAAACTTTGAGGCAAATCAATGGAGTCGGATATGTAGTGTCAATTTTACAGAACAAGACTATCAAGTTAGACCTGGGTGGCATATAGATTATTATTAAAAGACAATGCAGTTCATCAGTATTCCCATCATTTCCATCCTACCTTCAAACACCAATTAAAATTCCTAGGAAACCACCTACATTAGGAACTGTTGTGGTAAAGGTATATTGTCATGAATCATGTTAAATTAATTTGTTGACAATTTGTTTTTTTGTATAATACAGATCTAACTGTAAATCAATTAGAAGACAGTGTTAATGAATGTGACGACATGTGTCCAGTTAGTAATTTTAAGAGCGTGGAAGTACAAACTGACAACTATTATCCAGATGAAGAAATTCTTAAAAATAAAATTCAAATATTACAGCAAAAACTAAGAAGGAAAAATAAAAAAATTGAAAATTTAGAAGACTTATTAAGTAATTTAAAAAACAGAGGACTTCTTGAAGATGAACCACAGACTATTATTGCTTCTAATTTTAAAGGTAAGAGTTGAGACTTAGAACTGATTGCTTGTGCTGCTTTATAGTAATTATTACAAATTCTGCTTTATTATGCGCTTTCTAATTTCATAATAGGAATGGTATTAGATTTATTCAAAAGCCAATGTAACAATGATAATAAAACTAATGGTAAAAGGTACAGTAAAGAAATGAAGGAATTTACTTTGACGCTACATTATTACTCGCCTATAGCTTATAACTTTTGCCGGTAATACATACATATTATGTTTGATAATAAAATAATTGACAGTAAATATAATTTGTTTTAAAGCACAATATTAAGCCTGCCTCATCCATCTTCTATAACACATTGGACGTCTTCTGTTGATGCAGAACCCGGTTTTTTGGAAGAAGTATTTGAATATCTCAAAAATATTTCCCCGGGTGATAGAGATTGTAACTTGACTTTTGATGCAATGTCAATTAGGAAAAAAATTATATATGACAGCAATAGTGATAAATTCATGGGTTACTGTGATTTTGGAAATTTCCATGTTGAATCACAAGAAACTCCAGCCTCTGAGGCCTTGGTATTTATGCTTGTAAGTCTGAATGGCAAATGGAAGTGGCCAATTGGCTACTTTTTTCAATCAAAATCTACAGCTACTATACAAGCCGGCTTAGTAACAACTGCTATTACTATGGCACATGCAGTTGGAATTAAAGTATGGGGAGTTACTTGCGATGGCACAGCTTCTAATTTATCCACAATGACACATTTAGGCTGTAAACTTTTTGGAAGTTATGATGAAATAAAGGAATCATTTTATATTCCAGGAATTGAATGGAAGGTTATATTTTATATGTTTCATAACAAGTGATCTGAACTAATATAATTTATTTATTTAAATATAATACTGTTTATTTATTTAGATTCATTACATACCTGATGCTTGCCATAATTTAAAATTGGCAAGAAATGCCCTAGCAACGTACAAAGTTTTTAAAAATGAAAATGGTGTTATAAACTGGAATTTTATTGATGAGTTACATAAAAGTAATAGTATTTATTTTAATATTTATTTATATTTCATATTATTTATCACTCTTAGCTCAACAAAAAATGGGTTTGAATTTTGCCAACAAAATAAGCGCATCACATATAGATTGGCGTAAAAACATTATGAAAGTGAAATTAGCTGCCGAAACACTGAGCTCGTCAACAGCTGATGTTCTAGAAGCATTAAATTGTCTTAATGTTCCCGAATTTAAAAATGGTGAGTCATATAATCAAGTAATTAGTAGTAGGTTACCAATAGATGGCTAACCTACTAACTATGTAATTTTGAAAATGTTGAAATTCTATATTTCTAATTTTAGTTGAAGAAACTATTAAGTTCATACGTACTATAGACCGATTGTTTGATTTTTTGAATACCCGCAGTCCTTTTGGAAAAGGCTTTAAGAAACCTCTATATCAAAATAATGTTGAAAGCAAAAGGAAGTAATTTTACCACTAATAGAATACTTGTTAAAACTCACTGATGTGAAAGGTATTCCTATTTATTCAACTCCACGAAAAACATTTGTTATTGGTTTGTTATTTTTTCTATATTTTATAGTTAGAAATATTTATGTTTTATGCTTACTGCATAAGTATATTATATCATATTTATACATTGTAATTACAATTTTAAAATATTTAACTAAATTAGTAGAATAATATACTTTTTTATAGGATTGGCAGTAGCTGTAAAATCTGTATTTACGAGGGCGGGCTGATAAGTAATGCCTCTTGACGCGTAGTTTTAAAAGTATTATACATAGAATAATTAATGAAAAACTCACGTATAGTAAATTTAATGATTTTTATTTACATACTATTATTTTTCAACATAACTACCTTCTAAGGCGATACATTTTTGCCAACGATTTACTAATTAGAAATGCCGTTCAAATAAAATTCTTCGGGTTGAGCATTGAACCATCGTTTAACTTCAGCTTTAACTTTCTCGTCAGAATTGAATTTTATACCCTTGAGATGTTCTTTAAGCTTAGGAAACAGAAAAAAATCACATGGTGCCAAATCTGGGCTGTAGGGTGGATGTGGAATGACTTGAAATCCCAGTGATTCAATTGCTGTCATTGTGGCACGGCTGCAATGAGGTCTCGCGTTGTCGTGATGAATCAAAAGTTTGGTTAAATTTGGTCTGACACGATTAATCCTTTTTTTCAGCCTTTTAAGTGTCTCTATGTATCGTATACAATTTATTGTTGATCCTTTCTCTAAGTATTCAGTGTGGATCACACCTTTTGAATCCCAAAACACAGTCAACATGACTTTCCCAGCTGACGCTTGAACTTTAAACTTCATTGGGGCCGGTGAAGTCTTATGACGAAATTCCATTGACTGTCTTTTATTTTCAGGGTCATAATGATGTACCCAAGATTCATTTCCGGTAACAATAATATTTAAAAAATTTTCTCTTTCACGGTCATAACGCAAAAGAAGTTGGCGGCAAATTTCCACGCGATTTTGTTTCATTTCTTCCGTCAGCATTTTGGGCACCCACCTTGCGCATATTTTTCGATATTCAAGTTTGCAGAGAATGTGTTGGACACGTTCTTTAGATATTCCCAACGCTATTGCTATTTCTGATTGTTTAATCCTCCGATTTCCCTGGACCAAATCATCGACTTTTTGTTTATGGGCCTCATCAGTAACCGTCACCGGCCGTCCACTTCGATCCTGATCGGCAATAATCGCTTTTCCGACTTCAGAACCTTTTACCCGTAATGCCCAACGACGAACAGAACATACATCGAGAGTTTGATTTCCATAAACCGCAAGCAGACGTCTATGAATACCGACTGGCTTCATATTTTCTGCAACGAGAAATTCAATAACAGCACGCTGTTTGAACCGCACATCTGAAGGTGCCGTCATTATTGATTCCATAAATAATAAAATATTAACATTACACTATCGCGTCTTTGCACACACTAAACCAACGACATAAACTATTATATTAACGACAAATGACAATTTTATCGTACATCTAAAAATAACTATGAGATGCATAGCTGAAGATTTATTATTTAATACTCAGTATAAATATCTTCTGACTTCCAAGTTGTCACAGGATCACCTTGAAATATTTTTTTCAAAAATTCGGCAACGGTCTGGATATAATAATAATCCAAATGTGATTGAATTTCGAACAGCTATGAAAAAATTGTTATTAAAAAATTCAGTATCTGCATCCTATTCTGCAAACTGTATTTTAATGGATAGTACAAGTACAGAAAGTGTATTTGAAATTCGATGGGCAAAAAAGAAAGTTGATAGTTCAGAATGTAAAGAAAACTTTGATGATGATAACTTGACAGAACTAGATTTAGATGACAGTTGTTTTGTTGTTTTAAAAGATAATGTCCTGTATTACATTTGTGGTTTTATTGTAAAAAAAAATATTTAAAAAAATTGACTGTACAACATGCGCAGAAAGCCTTTTAGAAGATCAAACTTTACATAGTTATTGTCATAGGAATTCATTTTCTGTATTCGTAGATTTAAAAAATAGAGGTGGTTTGATTAAAAGTTCTGTCGATGTTATGAAAATAGTCACATTTGTTGAATTTACTTTGATCGAACTTACAAATAATTTAAGTGTATTAAAGTCCTGCTTAATCTCTAAAATAATAATTATTACTAAAAACCATGTGTTTAATTCTAATATTTTTAAGAATTTGAGCTGTGAAGATGATAGTTTTTTAGAAAACCATAAACTTAATTTAGTAACACTAATTTGTAAACTTTACTTGAAAATCCGTTTGCACTATGCTGCAAAGTTAAAAACAGCAACCACTGTAAGTAGGTAAACGGCATATGTTATCAAAATTAATTTTATTTCATAACCAATAGGCAGAATCTAAGGTTTATAAGTTTATTTTAAAAATAAATTGGTATGTTTCGATAGTTTCATTGTTATTTATTTATTTCCTATCTTTAAAATATGGTTTTTATTTCCTAAGTAAATCTATAATTGATTTGTTTATGTTTTGTTCATATATTAGCAATTTAATTTTCTGTTAGTAATACCATTTAATTTAAAAATGAACTGAAATTCAAAAATATACATTTAAAATACAAAACCAAAAAAATATGCAAAATAACAATATTATTTGATTCAGTAGATTCTACTGAGTAGAACATGAATTGAATTTATATCCAGGTCATCATTGAATTGAATAAATAAATAAAAATATGCAATTTCATAAACATCCGGGAATTATTCATAACTATCATATTTTCATCTAAAATTTACGCTCAAATTAGATTTATATTGTATATAACGTAGTATAAACCCTACTAGCCCGGTATTATTTTGCCAACCGACAAAATGGCGGCTGTCCACCTTATCAGCTTCACCCATAGCCATGTAAATTATATAGAAGTTACTTATCTAGTGTAGTATAGAAGTCTTTGTATAGAATCCACAAGAATTGACGGACCACTGTGGTCTATTTCAACCAAACTATAAAAAGTCAATGTAATTAATTAATTTTTATTTTATATACTACTTATAATAGTAAATTTAAAAAAAAAAACACAAAATCATAAATAGGGTGTGCATATAAAAATGGTGTAGGTAGTGGTGATCTATTTGCTCAAATAAATAAACTATACTAGAAGATTTCTTCGTGATCTTAAATAAACATTTGATGTGTAACTATAATTATTATTATGTAAAATGACTCATTTCAAAATTAAATAAATAAGACCAGGTGTTTATATATTTTGTAGATCACATATTGTACCACTACTATTACTTGTTTAATGCATCTGGTAAAGCGTCAATAGGTAATAAATCTGTCTAGGAAATGAGTGTCACAGTATTTCCACAGTCAACTTCAGTCAAACTAAAAAATAAATAAATGGAATAAGAATAATTAACTTCATAACTACAATCAGAACAAAAATAAGACATGCATATTTAATTTAGGAAATTTAGGTGCCAGTCTTTAACATTCATATTAAATTATAATGAATTTACCTGTTCGAACCTGGTTAATGTTCGCGCGCTTGTCGCAGAATCTCGCCTAAAAACAAGTGTTACCTACCCGACAGACAACAGCTGTTGCACCCTCTGCCCCCCGCGCCGTGCGATTTTATCGCACTCGTCGCCATTGTCGGAGCAAACCGGCTTTTTTTCTTTGCGGTCAACGGACACTTGTCTTTGCACCTCGCGTCTGTCGAGTTCGCGACGTGACTGTGGTCACCAAAAGTGCGCCTTAACCGTGTGCTGTGTGCGAGTCGGAACCCGGTAAATACTTCTTATACGGTAACTCCCGTTCGTGGGGTATCCGACCGCCACATATCTTCTGCTGACGTTGCTGAGGTCCAGAACTCAGAAGCCACACGGGTCATACAGTTTTGGCGCCACGGACGTGTCAGTTTTGCCGGTCCTAGCCATCTTGGAGGAAAGTCACGTGGTGTCCGTCGGTCCGGTATTAGTTTTATATTGTTGTAAAATCATATACTCATCTACATTTATACTATAAGTTGTACAAAATCCTTACGGTAGCTGAGTTATTCGGTATCGTTGTTATTATTATTGGACTCCAGTCAAACTTAATTATGGTTTTAAAAATGTCCGGTATGGAATTAAAAAAATGGTCGTCCAACACGTCATCTGTTCTAAATTTAATTCCAGCCGATAGTCGCTCGTCGGGACCGCTTCCATTCGACACAACTGATAGATATAGCACAAAAATGTTAGGGATTGAGTGGCATCCGGATCGTGATGAATTTTGTTGTGCTCTCCGCCTTGATCACACGCCGGTGTTTACAAAGAGAGGCTTATTGTCACTAGTCGCGCGTATATTTGACCCGTTAGGTTTTTTCGCCCCCTCCATCTTTTTAGCGAAGTCCATAATGCAACGGACCTGGAGTAGTGGGTTAACGTGGGATTCGCCTCTCCCTGTTGATATCCATGCGGAATGGGCCGCTTTCGTCGCTGACTTAGCATCGTTACTTACTATTCGAGTACCGCGGTACGTAAATACGAGACAAAGTTCACCATGCTTATTATTAGGGTTTTTCGACGCGTCGCAGCTCGGGTACGCAGCCGTAGCGTACGTGCGTATTATTGACGCTCCGTCGGATAAATGTATTTTTCTACTTGGAGCAAAAACCAAATTAGCGCCAGTAAAGACGTTAACTGTGCCGCGCCTAGAACTGAGTGCAACGGTACTACTGGCCCGGTGGTTAGGACGTTTGCGTCATATTTTAGCGCCGCAATTAAATATAATCGAAACTCACGCGTGGTCCGACTCGACCATAGCCTTGTCGTGGTTGACGGTTCCCCACGATTCATTCAAAACCTATGTGTCCAATCGTGTGTATCAAGTTCACAACATACTACCTAAGTGCCAGTGGCATTACATAGAGTCCTCCAACAACCCAGCCGATTGCGCGTCGCGGGGCGTTATGCCGTCGGAACTCGCGCACTTTTCGCTTTACTGGCAAGGACCACCCGTAATCTATTCTGATACGTCACTTTGGGAACCAAGTCCTCCGCCGAAAAATATATGTGAGTTACCCGAAGCTCGACCAGTTGTTTGCGCCGGCCGTGCCGATGATGTGCCCGTCGAGTGGTTCGCATCTTTCTCGTCGTTTGATCGATTGATCCTAGTGACAGCGCGCGTCTTCCGTTTTATTAGTCGCTTTCGCGTATTTCGTAAACGTACTTCATGTCGGTTTCCGTCTGAGGATCTATCCGTGTATCTATCTAAGTCGGAGCTTGATTACGCGACCCGTATTACCATATTAGAATCGCAGCGTGATCATTTTGCCGTACTGCGCCGTGAACTGTCACATAGCTCGCGCGTGTCATCGAGGTCATTATCCAAATTGTCACCTTTTATTGATAGCGATTCGGTGATACGTGTAGGCGGTCGCTTGAAACATTCAACGTTAACATACGAGTGTAAGCACCCCATATTACTGGCTAAAGAGTCACACTTAGCTCGATTGATAGGTGAAAGATGGCATCGATTGACGTGTCATTCAGGGCCCCAGGTAATGGCAGCGCTTATACTACGACAGTATTGGATCGTTTCGATCAGGTTGGTGTTGTATAAAGTCGTATCAAGTTGTACGATGTGTGTGCGATTAAACGCAAAACCAGTGCACCCCTTTATGGCAGATTTGCCCGCCTCCCGCGTGCAACAGTGTAGGCCTTTTGCCCGTGTCGGCATTGATTTCGCCGGACCTTTACAAATGCGCGAACTTGGACTCCGAAAGTCCCGCATTGTCAAAATATACATATCTGTATTCGTTTGTTTCACCGTTAAGGCTGTGCACCTGGAGGTAGTGTCCGATTTGTCGACAAACGCGTTTCTGGCGTCATTATTTATCGTTTTTTTTATTATTTTTATTGTTTTGTCTTTTCCTACTGTGCTCACTGAATCACCTGGGGGGGGGGACCATATTACTTGGGGACTATCTTTTTATTATATTTATTCTATTATTCTAATTTATTTATTAATTTATTACTTGTACCTGTATGTAATTTAATGTGTATTATTTATGTAAGCGGCACTATTGTTATAGGTGTCTGAAATTATGTATGAGGTTATTTATTTATGTATTTTATTTGTAATGTTGTTAGTATGATGAGTATTTGAGTTTAAATTAGTAAAAAAAAAAATGTGTATAATTATCGGATCAGCAGATAGACGTTACTCAATCCGTGCTCTTCTACCGTGTCTTCAAGGTCCACTACTACCATCGCCGAAGTCCAGCAATGTGAGGCAAAGCCTCCCAAAGGGGAGGATGTTCGAACCTGGCCAATGTTCGCGCGCTTGTCGCAGAATCTCGCCTAAAAACAAGTGTTACCTACCCGACAGACAACAGCTGTTGCACCCTCTGCCCCCCCCCGCGCCGTGCGTTTTTATCGCACTCGTCGCCATTGTCGGCGCGAACCGGCTTTTTCCTTTGCGGTCAACGGACACTTGTCTTTGCACCTCGCGTCTGTCGAGTTCGCGACGTGACTGTGGTCACCAAAAGTGCGCCTTAACCGTGTGTTGTGTGCGAGTCGGAACCCGGTAAATACGTCCTATACGGTAACTCCCGTTCGTGGGGTATCCGACCGCCACATATCTTCTGCTGACGTTGCTAAGGTCCAGAACTCAGAAGCCACACGGGTCATACAGTTTTGGCGCCACGGACGTGTCAGTTTTGCCGGTCTAAGCCATCTTGGAGGAAAGTCACGTGGTGTCCGTCGGTCCGGTATTAGTTTTATATTGTTGTAAAATCATATACTCATCTACGATTATACTATAAGTTGTACAAAATCCTTACGGTAGCTGAGTTATTCGGTATCGTTGTTATTATATTGTATTGTTTTTTAATTATACCACTTTGTCATATTGTTATACTATTGTGGGGAACCCCGCATCATAATTATTATTGATATTTCGTTATATTATATATATTAATTCGTAGAAGTTTGCTTGATATAATTACATAGTTATAAGTTGGTTACCCGTTCCTGTCTACCACACTTACGCAAGTTGCGGCAGAAAACTGCATATATCGTAAGTTCTGTCGCAGCGAAAACAACCACTTAACCGATTTTGATGAAATTTTTTACACCGCGTGTAATTTGGTCCAACTTAAAAGATAGGATAGTTTTTTTTCAATATGTATTATTAATAATATGTGCTCAAACAGGAATATAGTGATTTACGATAGAAATTTTTGTTTATAAATGGTTGCTATGGGGGTTATAAGATTTGAGAATAATATTTATTTATTCGTGGTTGCTATGGTAATATATAAAATTAATATAATGAGTTACGGATTTTGATAACATTTGGTAACCATTTAATAATATGAATATAATATAATATAATATAATTCCTCTTATTGGTCGCAGGAAAATGTGCTTATGTAATACAATTTTAGGAAAATACACCAGAAAAGTTCGGAATCTGGGTGTAAAAAAACAACAACAACTGTCACTGCAGTTGTTCAGCAAGAAAATAAACTATATTAAGGTCGCTATTGATTATGATTGAATATAATAGTTATAGACCTGATGTTATATTTTGTTAAAACATAACAACAAAAATAAGAATTAGCGAAATAAGTCAATGGCCACAGTAAATTTAAAATTCACAGCAATAGTTAAATTTAAATTAAATTAAACTTGCCAATCGCGTGAATGCACGTTGTGACTACAATAACCTTGATTATTTTTTTGCCAGACGCATCATCGGTGAGCTGGACGCTCTCATCGGATTTTAGTGCGTTAAGGTTGGGTTAGGGTTATGTATTAATTGATTAATATAATCCACCGTACTATGTCAAACTTGGTATAACTTTGATATTTATTAGAGTTAAATCATACACTTACATACAAACAGCACTAGGTCCGCGATCTACCGCAGATAGATTGCCTACCTGATAAATGATAATAATATACTTCAGCAGTTCAGCGAATCAGAATTTTTATTCCGGGCAACAGAAAACTTAAGATAAATCTAGAACATAATCCACCGAATATTAAATAATGAATTGAACAAAGTTTGAGTCATATAGAGTTGGTATATTTAACGAGCAAGATAAATATTAGTTAGTAACATTATAAACATAGATCATTCTTATATTAATTATTTTGATAAAAAAAATGACATAACTTTGAAACTTAAGTGTTAGAAATTATAAACTTCTTATACACATCTCGCGGGGTCCGCAATCCACCACGTGTGGATTGCCTACATGATAATAATATACTGCTCTCATAATCATAAGAGAGTCTCTTGGCAACGGTAAGCAGAATGACTATAATATTATGACTTGAGTAACTCACTGACTGATAAACGTAGAGCCTGAACAATGATAGATCGATGCTTACAATTTACACGGTACATTCGTAAAATCGAATCACAAATTTAGTGTGTAATAAGAAAGCATTTTACAAAATTCGCATATTAAAGTGGTAGTAGGGATAACAGAGAAGTACCAAAAATTGCCAAATATGCATTTATAAGAAATAATGACAACATATGTAAAAATATGCTAAGTAAAATTTTATATCCTAGTGTCATGAAACACACTTGTTAGTCACTAGGATTTTTCTACGATCTTTCTAAAAAAATATGAAACAACTAGAAATCCTCAATCCTTGTTAAGTATTAGTATTTATAATATTATAAAATTTATTTATCATAGATTTACAACAAAAATGGATGTCTGGAATGTGATTTGTCATACCATACTATTATTGTTGCTCAGTGGCGTGGTGAAGTACATTAAGTTATGAGGCACAAGTTATATTGTCAGACCCACCACCCACCCCACCCATCACAAAAAACATTAAAAAACATTTTTAATATAAAATATATTTCTTCATTTAAATAATAATGCTTTATTTAACACATCAGATGTTCTTCCCAAGAATGTTATTGTCTCTTCATGACTTCATGGTCAATTTTGATGTCCCTCTCACAGCTCAAAAACATTAAGCTTCCCAAACGTCCTTGGCCCATTGTAGAACATAAGCGTGTCTTAATAAGTTTAACCTGAAAATAATAATAATTGTAATTGGGTATAAGTTTAATTTTTAAAATAATGTAATTGTATATTTCTGATAAGATAAGTTATTATAAATACTATGAGACCTTCACAAAAATCTTAAACTCAATATTAAATTTTAAACTTTCACCCCATAGAAGAAAAATAAGATTTAAAATCCAAATCTTTATAATACAAAGCAATAGGCAATTAAATATATAAATTTTAATTAAAAGCTTAGAGATTGAAAACATTTATATTTTTAAGCAGAAGAATCACAAATCAAACTTACTTTGGAAAATGATCTTTCCGCAGATGCAGATGTAACTGGTATAGTCCCTAAGAATTTGTATGCTATATACAAATTGGGAAACGCTGCTGACAAGTCATACTTGGACAATGTATAAAGAATAGTACTAACACCAATTTTTGCCATATTAATTTATTCATCTTGAGTTATATTTTTTTCTTCTTCTCCACAACCTTCACTTGATGATATTGATTCTGGGCAATGTAATAAAGTAGGTAAATCTATACCTGATGTAAGATCATCAACACTTTTAGAAAAAATAATGTACTTATTACGTAGTTGATTTTTATCAATTTCTGGTAACCAAGCCACTAGGTCAGTAAAACTTTCTTGTGGAAGATGTTGATTATCGGTTTAAACGTCCTTAATCTTTCAGGTGATAAAAGTGTAAAATCTTTTAATATATTGTTAGAGTCATTGAATCGAGATTGAATTGAAGTAATTACTTTGTCCAAAACTGTAAGGTATGTATGACATCGATACTTATCGAATGCCGAGCTCTGTACTTCATCTGAAGCTTTTTCTCCAGGTAAAATTTTTTTAGTACGTTTTCTAGATTCTTTGAAGTCGACCTCTGTTAGATTGTGATGATTAGCAAATTGTTTTGCTTCATTTACCATTTCCTCATACTTTTTGTCACTTCTCATTTTAACTAATTGTTTTTTAGAAGTATTGATTAAACGCAGCGCTTCAATAAAGTCTACTGATTTCGATTGTAAGCAGTTGGATAGTTGTGTTGTAATTGAAAATATTGTTCTTAATAATATCATTGTTATAACAAAATCATGCGATGATATTACATTCAGAAAATGTTTTGCACCAGATGATGTAACTCTGTCAGTTGACTTAAGTAAAAATTCTAAAGTTTCATATAATGCTTTATATTTTTCAAAAATAACAATGATAACACGGTCATGAGAAGTCCATCTCGTTGTGGAAAATGATTTTATTCTACGGATGCTTTCAGTAGAATAAATGTTTTTGTTACTTCACAAACTCCGATGTTCTCTTTCTAGCTCTCATAAATCCAATTAATGCTTGAAGATCACTAAGAAATTGTCTAGTGTGTACACTAGAATCAGCTGTATCTACGATAACTAAATTTAAGCGATGTGCAAAACACTATATGTATTTTGCACTTGGATTTTCTCGCTGAATCAATGTGCGGAATGACCAGAATATTCGCCTTGCATCGATGCTACTCTGTCATATGATTGAGCATATAATTGTTCTTTCCAATTCAAATCATATTTTTCAGAAATATTACAAAATATTTCAAATAATTCTCTTCCCGTTCCATCTTCAGCTGTTACCAGAGAAATTAGTTTTTCTTGAATAACCCCTTCAAAAACATCAATCAAAGCAATCAAAGTGAATTGTTCAAGATTGGCAACATCAGTGGTAGTATCAATTATAATAGAAAACATTTTTGACATTTTAATTTTATTTATTATAGAAGAACGTATTTGTTCTTTTAAAATGTCTAGTAGGGTACTCTGTGTGACATTTGACATGAATGTAAGACGGTTGTTTTATTATTTTATTTTTATTATTAAATATACGGGATATAACCCTTTAACACAATTACACATTACATTCATACACATTAATACAATTATGTAACTTATGATAAGTAGTATATAGTTAAACAAAACAGCTATAAAGTAAGTAGACACGAAGGGTCAACATTGGCATTACTCATCATACGCGAAATCGGTTCATTTTTTAGATAATTTGTGGAGGCGAAAGGGACATAAAAAGGAGCAACAGATCGGGAAGGACGTTGAGGAACACGAAAACAAATTAAGGAAAGCAATTCAGAAGAGTCGATAATTCCATCTAATACATTTTTAAAAAATTTGATGTCCGCCAGCCGCCTACGCTCAGCCAAGGAAACCAGTCCTAACTGAGTAGCGACTGGTTCGTAGTTATGAAGTTCACAGGGGATATTCAAACGAAATCCAGCATATTTCATGAATTTTCGTTGAACCCTTTCAAGCCTGACAGAGTCATTGTTGTCGTGAGGATTCCAAATAACGGCACCATATTCTAAAATAGGGCGTACGAGAGTACAATAAAGTACCGTAAAGGATAAGCCTAACCGAAAGTCTCTACATAATCTCAATACGAATCCTAAAGTTTTAAAAGCCTTGCAACAGATATGCTCAATGTGGGGACTCGGATCGAGATTACTAGTAAAAATAAACCCAAGATCAGTAACACTGCCATTAGAGCATGCAATAGCAGTTGGCCCAAGATGATATTCATATTTGACAGGGGACCGAATTCTAGTATAAGTCATGGACTTACACTTAGAAACATTAAGGGATAAGCCTAGAGTATTGAACCATTCAGTGAACCAATCAAAATCAATCTGTAACAACATACAGTCATCTATGGAGGATACACAAGAGTAGAGTTTAATATCATCTGCAAAACACAAAATACGACTATTGGATAGAACACTTGACACACTATTGATAAATAAAGAGAAAAGGAGTGGAGATAAGTGTCCACCTTGTGGAACACCAAATGTTGATAGATAAACGTTAGACCTCACTCCAAACAGTTTAACCCATTGATAGCGGTAAGAAAGGTAAGATGAATGAGATTATGCATTAATTTTATCAAGATGTATTTGTAATGGTGCATGGTAGTTTGCTAATAAATCAACTTATTCTAAAAAAATTCCTTTATTAAGTGATTTTCTACTTTCATCATGGCCCCTCAAAGCTATGTTTTGCCGTGCTGTATATATAAGTGCATCAATAATGATTGTAACTACTTGCCTATTTTCAGCTACTTGCCGATTTGCAGAAAGCACCAAGGGTAGCTTTAAACCTAATCTAAGATTTTTTGTGAAGAGGCTCCTACTAATTTCAAAATGCAAATGATCTGGGAGTATTTCATGGATTTCTATAATTCTAATAATATTTTTCCAATATCCAGAACCATTTGAAACAATAGTAGTTTTCTTCGCCTTTGGCAACCCAAACAACTTGTATGAAATACAGAATATTTTATTTTTTGAAGGAGAATAAGACAACCACCAGCGTTTACAAGGAGCTTGATTTAGTACTGTTTTGTAATAATAACTTCCATGAAATGAGCGAAATTTACCATTTTTTTCAAAAGTTTTTGGAAATATTTTATTTTCTAATTCTAAAGGATTAGGCTGATATGGTCCTAATTCAACAAAATATGATAATTGATTAGAAGATGCATTTTCTGAAATAAGAGCTGGATCATTATGACATATATTCTTCAAAGCAAAAGTTGTTATTAGAAGCATCAATAAAAACATCTCCTAAATATTACAAACAATACAAGATTTAGAATATTAAAAGCTAGGTAGTTAAAATATCATAAAAGCTAAAATATAAATATTCATTTTAACATGATTTTATACTCAATAATTTCAATCAAATGAACTTCAAGAATATGAAATAATAAACTAACCAATACAATAAGAAACTTTTAAATAGATATGATAATCTTCTTAGAAATTAAAAAAATAAAATTGTTGATCAGTCTTTCATGAACATAAAAATGATAAAATGTATAAAAACTAAAAAGCTTTATCATTTTGTCATTAATACATGCTATTTAAAATTAACATTGTATAAATTGAGCATAAGTAAATTTTTGTATAAATTATTATTAATTGCAAGATAAAAATAGTTAAGCCATAAAAATGCATTCTTTGGTTCTATAGCTAAATAAGCAATGGTGAAAATCTATTTATAGTGTAAGTACAATGTATTAAAGTTGATATATGAATATTTATTTCAATTATAACTACACTACCATAGAATAATTAGAATTTATTTATGAATCCACTATTTATTTATAATATATACTTATCAACAAATTTGAAATTTACACTAACCTGTAGGATTTGTATCTTCAGTGACAACCTTAAATTTATACCTTCATTTTTACTATGTAATGATTCTTGTATATTTATGTAATGATATTTTCACTGAATCCTTCAATTTGAAATTTCAAAATACACATTTAATAAATTATATTATGTAAAATCCAAACATTTTAATACTAATATATTACCTTTATTGTTACAATCGATTCTGTTTTTTTTACTGATGTTTGTTGTTAAAACAGCGTTATTAGCAGGTATTTCTTTAATAATTTTACTGAAATCTTTGATTTAAAAAATAATTATACAATCAATATTTATTTGTAAATAATTAATACTAATCTGTAGGATAAGTATCTTCAGTGGCAACTTTTGAAATCTATACCTTTATTTTTACTATGTAATGATTCATCAATATTTTCACTGAATTCTTCAATTTGAAATTTCAAAATACACATTTAATAAATTATATTATGTAAAATCATAACATATCATATATAATATTATACAACAATATTTCACCTTCATGGTCATCATATTTTATGATTTCGAGGTTATTTTTATTAACAGTAATTAAATTTGAAAAACTTACTATTATCCTGATGAGTTTTTTTGTGTTTTTGAAATCAAAAATTCTGTTAGTGCGCGGTGTTATAATTTTGTGATGACGTTCGCTTTTTGCAAGCATTCCATGTCTTTTCTTTGCCAATTAGTTGTATTAAAACTTACATCACGAACACGACCACAACTTACAAATGTAGTAGGCATTTTTAATTGTGATTACTGTAACGAGTGCAACGAGTAACGGCTAACGAAAAATGGAAAAATTGTAAGTCGTAGGGACTAGGGAACTGTGAAATACTGAATACTAACCAGTAACCAATTTCTATAAATAACTAATAAGAAACTTAGATAATATAGTGTTAATGATAATTGTATATGTGCACATATATATGTATAATAAGTGGAAAATTATGCTCCGTGTTCACCTTCTGTTTCCTTTGGAAATAATTGACCGTTTTTTATGTTTTTAAGCTCGTTAAGTTTATAAAAAGTGCGCGGATGACTGGTGTCGTTGTTGAGTCAGTCTTCCTAATATTTCTTTACTTAATGTCAGTTTTTTAATTCTGTTATACTACGTGAACGTGAAAAGGTAAAACCAAATAAAATTCACTTTATCAGTTAATTACGGCTTATCGACTAACGATAAGTAGCGGCGTCCCGCGTCTGAATTTTTCTTGATTAGAACGCGGCACGTGTCAAGGCCAACACTCAAGCTGCTTTTAGCGTCGGGTGTAATTTAATTGGCCTATCTACATTTTTAAAGGCGTCTTACTTTAATTAATTTTTATTATTTACTTATTAGTTAAACTATTAGTCGTTTAACGCAATGGCTCAAAGTAATGATCTACTTTCTATTGAGCTGAATAAGTGGACAAAAAGCATGCTCGTTGACTTCATTATTACTCAATCACTACCTGCAGTGTGAAATTGAGTGAGGAATTGTCAACATTCTTAAAAGGATCTTCTTCTAACCCTAATTCGTTATCTTCTGAGAACTCATTAAATGTGGCCACTATTCTTCAATCCGTTGTCGATGAGCTGAAATCTGTAGCACTTAGTAACTCTAAGTTACATGATAAGCTAAACCGTCTCGATATGACTGCTAAGGTTACCACTTCTCCTAATTTGAATACTGGTTCAAACAGTCTACCAACTACTTCACTCTCCAAGCCGAATACGGATACTCATTCTAGACAGCCTGCAATCCAATCGACTACTACTCTATCCTCGTCCACAAAATCAAAATTTATCGTTGGCTCTCATAAAAGTGTATCCTCCAAGTTGTCATCAGTGCCGGTGCGGAAGCATATTGATATCTTTGTCTCAAGACTTGAGCCATGTGTAACGACCACTATGCTTGAATCTGAATTGTTCAATAGCTACTCAGATGTGACCATAAATAAATTAGTGACAAAACACCCATCATATTCTTCATTCCATGTGCGCCTGCCTGCGGAGAAGCTTGATGATGTCCTCGAACCTACATTCTGGCCTGATGGCGTAATGGTCAAACGCTTTGGGGTCGTCTTACGCCCGAGATGATTCTAAGCGACACTCCAAAAACTAATTTCTAATTCTTCATGTACGCCTACCTGTGCTCCTCTTGTTGATATACACGCTTATAATTATAATAATAAGGATTATTGTTTATGTAGTGATTTATGTACTTGTAACCATTTTCTCTTAGGTTTTTATCAAAATTGCCGCGGTTTAAGAACCAAGCTAAGTATTTTAAAATGTAATGTCGCTGTTTTTGATTATGTTTTTATCTGTTTCTCTGAAACATGGCTATGTGACAGCTTCTATGATAGTGAACTTGGTCTATCTAACTATATCATTTATAGATGTGATAGAAATAGTTTAACAAGTAATTTTTCTAGAGGTGGTGGCGCTCTCATTGCCATTCGTAGTGACATAGTATCTAATTTAATTTCACTCCAGCTACTAATGTTGAACATCTATTTGTTAAACTTAGCTTTAATAACATCAACTATGTAGTGTGCTCAGTGTACTTTCCTCCCATTGCCGCCCGCTTTCTGCTTACGAGTCTTTTATTTCCACTGTACAATCTGTTCTTCTCCTTCATCCAGAATGTGTATTTATTTTTTGTGGTGACTTCAATTTACCAGATATTATATGGTCCAACGATGATTTTGGTTTACTTTACAATACGGTTTCTAATCCCAGAGTTCAATGCATTCGCGTTCTTTAATTTTTTCCAGCTAAATGATATTCAAAACTCTTTTGGTGTTGTCTTGGACCTTGTGTTCTCCAATGTTAACAGTATCTATATCTCTAAAGCCGTAACTTCAGCAGTACCTTGTGATCCCTACCACCCGGCTCTTGATATTATGATAAAGTTAGATAAACCCTCCTCTTTACTTGATCGCTCCCATAATTATTATGACTTCCGCCGTGCTCCCTATTCAAAAATATGCGAATTCCTAAATTCATTTAATTGGTTGGAGACCATAATATCCCTCGACGTTGATGAAGCTGCTAAGGCAATTTATGACGCCTTGCACTTTTGCATTTTAAACTTTGTTCCGAAAGTGTCTTATATACCTTCGACATTCCCGAAATGGTTTTCAAAAAATCTCAAACATATTGTTTTTAGCAAGAAAAGGCACATGTCAAGTTTAAAGCTTCTCGCTGTCCCCTTGATTATGCGGAATTTTCCGCACTTCGTGCCTCTTACAAGACAGAATACAAGAGATGCCATACTGTCTTCTTGTCTCGCACTGAGTCTATGCTGAAATCTAACCCGGGTCGTTTTGGGACTTTGTCCGAGTTAATAAATCTAGCAACGAAATTCCCCACTCAGTACATTATGAGAATTTACAAAGCTCGGGTTCAGAGTCTGTCTCTAACTTATTTTACCATTACTTTAATACAGTCTATGTTCCTCCTTGTCTAATGACCTTTCGTCTCCTTTTTTGTTCCATGACCTACCTAGCACTTGCTCATTCAACATCGATGATGTGGACGCTGGTCTAGACGCACTAAAAAATGTTAAGTCGGTAGGCCCCGACGGCTTGTCAGGTATATTCTTATACAATGTGAAATCTTCATTATGTTTTCCACTGTGGCTACTTTTTAAACGTTCAATCGATAGCGGAATTTTTCCCTCTTCTTTCAAGATTAGCTCTGTCACTCCTATTTTTAAATCTGGTGATAAGGCTGATGTCAAAAATTATAGACCTGTCTCTATTTTGAGCCACATATCCAAACTGTTTGAACTTCTAGTATTGAGAGTATTCAATCGCCAATTAACTCTATTCTAATCGACGAGCAACATGGATTTAGACCTGGTCGCTCGACCACTACTAATTTATCGTTTTTAACGATTTTGTTTTGAAGGCTGTCGAAAAGCACATCCAAGTTGATGTTATTTACACAGACTTTACTAAAGCCTTCGATAGAGTCGACCATGGCCGCTTAATCGAGACCCTATACAAAACTGGGTTCGGTGAACCATTGTTGTCTTGGTTCAAATCTTATTTGTCAGACAGAGTCCAGTGGGTAAAAGTGTTCGGATGCAAATCATCCATCTCAAAGGTTTCTTCTGGTGTTCCTCAAGGAGGACATTTATCTCCAATATTGTTTTCTTTGTATGTAAATGGCATCAAAGAAATGGTCGAAAACTGTGAACTACTCATGTTTGCCGACGACTTGAAGCTCTTTAGGAAAATTGAAAACTTATCTGACTGCTCTATGCTCAAAATGATCTCAACAACCTAGTCTCGTGGTTTAATAATATTGGTCTTCAGTTTAATGTAAAAAATGTCATTCCATGTCATTTTTAAGACACCGCTTTCCTATTAACTATACTTACTCCATCAATGGCTCAAGTGTAACATCGGTATGTAGTAAGAAGACTTAGGTATTATATTTAATTCCGATCTCAACTTTCACTCCCACACTGAAATGATATGCTGCAAAGCCTTAAAAACGCTTGGGTTTGTAATGCGCATTTCAAAGGAGTTCAATCTATCTTCTTCATTAAAACTTTATACTGCTCATTGGTGCGTTCACTATTAGTATTCATCGGTCCTATGGGACCCTTATACGGTATCTGTCTCCTGTCAACTAGAACGTGTTCAGAGACGGTTCTTATCTTGCGCAGCTTTTGTCTTAAAAATAAATCATCCTCCCCACGACTATTTCTTAGTTATGCAGGAACTCAGCCTCATTTCACTGGCTGACAGGCGAGTTAACGCTAACATAGAGTTTCTGAATAAACTGGTTGATGGTCGTATAGATGCTCCCTCACTTCTCTCGTTAGTCAATTTCAAAGTTCCTTCCCGTACTACTAGATACCATATTCCTTTCGTTGTTCCTGCGCACACTACCAACTATGGCAGAAATAATCCGTTAGACCGCATGATGCGGCTGGCCAATGAGAGCACCGTTCATCAAAACTGATACATTATTTATTATATATTTTTATATTGTTTTATTATCATTATTATACTAATTATTCTGAATTATTATCTTATAAAAATTTAATTGTGTCATTGTGTTAATTATTTAAATTATATATTATTGTATTATGTTAAACTGTTGTATAGGGCCCAGCCCGTTAACAAATAAATAAATAAATTGTATGTTATCATTTATAGTCATTAGGTACAAAAACACCAAGTGGTTCACATTGCTAATCAGTGTTGCCCAAAGAAAATAATTAATCATAATATTATACATAATAGACATTATTATACATTAATTGTACAATAATTGTACTTATAATCTATATCGTGTATTTGTGTGCCGTGTGGCGAGTGTTAGTAGGTACTACACGTCTGCACTACTGTCCAATATCAAAATTACGAGTATTTACATTTTATGTATGGTAACTGAGCAAATCTTTTCTTAATGTAAGAAAGAACCCCAGGACACCCACCACCCCTCAGACTGAGGCACGTGCCTTAATATAGTCCTTCGTCACGCCACTGTTGTTGCTATTCAATCATATTATTTCCAGTGAAAACTAAGACGCTGTATTTTTTAACCTCACTCTTACCACCAATAGTCCAGGATTACAGTACGAGATAATAGGGCAAGGTAAATTATGTAAAAGTAGTTGGACCACAAATACATTTATAGATTTTAAATATCTAATTAGTAGCCTTATCGATGTAAGCAGCATGTTAAAAAAAAATAATTAATTTGCAATTAATAACACTTACCAAATAACCATAAATCAGTTGGAGAATCATGTAAAAAAATATAATATAGATATACAGAGTATTAGATAGATGGCTAGGCATAACAAAAAGATTAGGCGATCATTAGAGACTGGGGGTTCGGCATTACAGTGGATGTTCGGTATTGCCGACGCTGATGATGTACGAAGGTATGATAGTTCGATTAACAAATTAGAGAATGATCAAAAAGATATGATATACATAGTTGAAGACCAAGTTTCTATTTTAAGGAGTACAATAACAAATTTCAATGAAACCATAACAACATTTAAGGACAACAAATTATTATTTGATAAAAATATGAAAAAAATTTAAACAACTATTAACGAAACAAATATTAAATAAGCAGATGAAAAAACACGAATTATTATTCTAAAATTAATATCCCTAATTGAAAATAACATAATTGAATTAGATATATTTTTAACAAGGTTACAAAGAATGATATCAAACGTTTAAACCAATAAATTAGATGTTATTATAATTACTCCAGATCAGTTTTTGTCAGAAATAAAACGAATAAAAAATATCCTACTTGAAAATTTACAAATCCCTATAAAATTCAACATGAATTATATACAAGAAATATACAAATTATTACATATAGACCTTTACCTAATGAACGATAGATTGATATTTTCAATAAAAATACCACTATGTATCCCCGAAATTTTCAAATTATATTATATTCTACCAATATACGTCCTAATCAATGAAGTCGGGAAATTTATACATTTAACTGAAAATTTATATACTTATGTACTTAATAAATTAGATCAACAAGATTAATTACTTAATTCATTTTTACTAGAAAAAACTTATGAATTTGTATATGCAAACAAATTTTTGATTATTGTAATAGGTGTTATGTTATCATACCGTAATTGTGGGTGAATAGAAACAAGGTTTACACCTTTAAGGTGTTATATTTCTGGATCTAAAATATGTACAATGTTGTAAATTACATAAAAATTTGGGTCTCACCGTGTACTACATGATAGAATTTTAAACGATTATCCAACTATAAAATTTGATTTTATATATTTTTTTAAGTACGCTGTTTCTATTCACCCGCAGGTGTGGGTGAAAAAAAACAGCTGCTTAGTTTTCATAGAATTTGTTATTCAACTGTTTGAGGTTGAATAGAAACATAATTTTGAATTTTTTTTAAAAAAAAAGGCGTTCAAATAACTTACTTATAGCCTTTATTTTATGATAAACACATTTTAAACATATTTTATTTTAAACACACAGTATTTTTTTTATTTAACAAATAAATAATAATTCAGTCTTTGAATTTAATAGTCTTCTTAAGTTTCTTATATTAACTAATTAATTATAAACCTTACAAAACACATTTTAAAAAATTTAACAAATATAATAATAAATTCAGTCTTTGAATTTAATAGCCTTTATGTTTCTTATATTAACTTATTAAAGTAAAACCTTCTTTGGATACTTTAAACATACCTACCTTGGTATTAAGAATATAGGTAAGTACAAATGTACAATTTATATAACAAATACTTATAATGATTTGTAGTTAACTTGAAATTTAAATAAACCTCTTTTATATGGTTCATGGTTATTCAGCTTACCAACTATTTGGAAGAAACTAAATGTAAATTCGTCTGTAACATTTGGGAACCCATATATAAATCCAAAATGGTCTCTTGTGTTGATGTTTCTTAAAAATGTACCAATGAACTCACCATGATCACATTTTATAACTTTACAAACATAATACTTATAAATTTTCTTACTAGTTGTTGCTTTTTTTGATATGATCTCGAAACTAACTAGTAACCACATTCCATCTTTTACATCAGTCATTTGATAAATAGGATGGACATTGTCAAAACGTTGATTGTATTTTATAACATGTGGTAAAGTCTCAATATTTACATCACCATCATCTTGTTCATCTGAGCTATCATCTGAAATTACTGCTGGGGATATCATAGAACCAACAATATCTTCTGGTTGGTCAACTATACTGGAAGAATCAAATTGATCAGAGTTAGAACTCCTCACAACCTCAACACTTTGTCCTGGTTGAACATTCAATTTTTTTCTCTTTTGACGCACATTTGTTGTTTCAGTACTTCTCATAGTTTTTAAAAATTCTGTTAAACTACTGTTGATATGATCAGAAACATCTGGGTCATCATATTCTACTGGCAACATGTTTAATACCTTCTCACGATTTAGAGGGTATATTCTACATTTTTCGAAACCCGATTTTATTCACCCACAATTACGGTACTGTAGTAAACCGACATAGTCACTTTACTTTATACACAGAGTGTAAACGACTACATACTTTACTTATTTTCGAGTTTAATTCTAATAATACTAATAATTCTAATAACTTATTTAATTAACCAAAATAATCTATTCAATTATACAAACACGTACACGGACGAAAAAGAAGAGGAAGAAATGTCATTACAACAGGAGGACATACAAAACGAAGCCACTGCACCAAGGGAAACTGACATAGTTGAATTTCCATTAACGCCTAAGTAGTAACTGGGTCCCTGGGGGGCCACCACCGCCACCGCCACCGCCACCCCCGCGACCTACCACTCACCCAAGGTACCACCACCCGTACCACCCCTCTCTGCCCAGCCATGGTGAACGCCGCCGTCACACCACCTCCCGCCCCACCATAGATGCCGCAACCGGTACACTGCTCAGCCGTTATCTCGTAGTACACATTATCTTTATACCTATATCTATACATCTATATACGTACAAAATATATGCCCCACCACTAATCCCCACTACTAGTTAACACCTAACTTCTAGAACTCGATCATCCCCCACCATTCATAATAATAATAATAATAATATTAATGACGATTAATTATTAAGCACTAATATTCAGTCATAGTTTTGTTTTAACAGTGTCAAGTTGTAAATCTCGGTTTAACTTTATCAGTATTAATATGGCAGGGCCAATAAGTGAAATGAACCGTTTGTATAAATATGTTGCACCTTCATCGCCGTCCGAACTCATCGATTGTAGTAATTTCACAATTGACCACGAAAATCGCAAGTTCTTAAACATCGGATTCGATCCAAAAGATAAATTTAATATTGTGCTGCGAATTATTACACCGGCACGGTATGTAAATATTTCTCCAGACTTCTTGAAGCGTATTTATTCATCATGGGTAATATTTTATCCCACATTCTCGATCCTGCTGTGAAAAAATTCACTTTTTTGGAATGTGAATCGGTTTGAATCACAAGTATGGTATATAGGAGAGCATGTATTAGTCGTGTGGTCTAAAGAACAAGCGGATGTAGAATTTTATTGAATAGAAGAGATCTTATGACAATTCAAGATTTAGAGTGGATGATTTTTGAAACCGTATCAAGAAAAATCAATATCGTAAGACCTAATATTTTAAATCAACTCGAACAATATATCCGAATACTTTAAAACAGATTTTAATATTGATAA
>NW_026083295.1:0-46557 GCF_020184175.1 Aphis gossypii
CTCAAACTTTTTTCATCTCCGCTGAAAAATGGAGTCAGACGCCCCATATTTATACTAAGAAATGGTTAGAAAAACCATGGGGCGTCTGGCTCCATTTTACAGCGGGAATTTCTTACACTGCAAGGGGACCATACCCCCTCAAACTTTTTTCATCTCCGCTGAAAAATGGAGCCAGACGCCCCATATTTATACTACTAATGCTTTTCAACTATCAAACGTTATACTTAACTGTTCAAAGTAAAGAGATGATATTATTACACTTCAGTTGTTTTAACTGTATTTGCAATTATGGAAATTTGTAACAAATGTACATTTCACTAATTCATACATTTCAATATATTTAATAAATGTATTTCACTTTTGGGTGTCAACTATGATTATACCATGAATTATCAATGAACATTTCACAATTAATTGATGGTTTTATTTTGTTTGATACATTTTTATATATTTAAACGTCTCTGGTAGGTGTATATCTATTAACCCATTACTTATAAATCTCAAAATTCTAATGATTCACAACTGTAAATATTGTTTTTAATCCAAATGGGTTTAGTGTTAAGCAAATTAATGAAATATTAATCAAAATACCATCTACCATATATCTATAAAATTATGATGTATGCATATCAATTGATATTTTATATCTTCACTGTAGTGTTAAGATAATACTATTAACATATATCATATACACATATGTATATATATCATAATATGTTAGCTCAATCAACAATCATATCATAATTATTAGTATTATTATTGATTATTATATGCTAATTATATATATATATATATATTAACGAAGCACTATTAACATTATTTTTATTATTATTGTTTATTACATAATCAAAACTCATATTTTATATTTTTACTGTAATGTTAAGATAATACTCTTAACACATATTATATACACATATGTATATATATGTATATATATATCATAACATGTTAGCTCAATCAACAATCATATCATAATTATTAGTATTATTATTGATTATTATATTATATGCTAATTATACATATATATATATATATATTTGCGAAGCACTATTAACATTACTTTTAATTATTATTGTTTATTACATAATCAAAACTCATTTTGGTTTCAGTTACATCAACTCACGATACGTCAGCCCGCCAGAAGGGATTTGGCGGTTGTTTTCATATAAAATGCATAAGAGAAGTCATACGATCGTTAGGCTTCCGGTCCACTTGGAAAATCAACAGACCGTTTACTTCGCTCCGGGACAAGCCGAACGGCGAGTACACGACGATGTTCAACGTCGTACAAAACTAACCGAGTTCTTCTCGCTCAACGCACACGACGCGGAAGCTAGACAGTATCTGTACCACGAGATACCGGTCCATTACACGTGGCAAGTGTCACATAGAAGATGGACGCGGAGGCGAAGGCGGATGGGCAACGACACTTTGGCTCGGATGTACGTGGTCAACCCTCTAGACCGAGACCGGTTCCACTTGCGATTGCTGCTGTTGCACAAGAGAGGCCCACAGTCTTTCCGAGACATGAGGACGGTCGACGGAGTAGTGTATGAGAGCTACGCGGCTGCCGCCGTCGCGATGGGACTCATCGAATCAGATAGAGCCTGGTTGGCTTGCATGGACGAGTCTGCGTTGTTTGACACTCCTCGACAGTTGCGGTATCTCTTCGTCACGATACTGGTGATGTGCCATCCCGCAGAACCGTTGGCGCTCTACCAAGCGAGCGAGGCCACCATGATGGAGGACTTCAATCGGCGTTTCCAAGACGTTGACCGTAGCAGGGCGGCAAGTCTGGACGCCATTGGAGACCTTCTTCGTGCGCACGGGAAAACGCTCGCTGAATACGGATTGCCCAACCCGGACGTCGCTCTACTGGAACCCGAACCGGACGACCAACTGTTCGGGACAATAGACGCGGCGGCGTTATGGGCACGACGAGTGGACGACCTGAACGATGAACAGCGGACGGTGTACGATCGGGTGATGGCGGCCGTCGACGACAACCGAAACGTCCAAAAGGTGTTCTACGTCGACGGACCCGGAGGAACGGGTAAAACGACGCTGTACGGATGCCTCATATGGTCGCTTCGTAACCGGAGGTGGTCGGTATTGTGCGTGGCATTCACTGGGATCGCAGCGTCGCTCATGGACGGCGACATGACAGTGCATTCAACGTTCGGGCTGCCGTTTGGTACGCTCAACGACGACGAGACGTCCAGCATCACCATGCAGTCTAAACGCGCGCAAACGATACGTGACGCGGCGCTTATCGTCTGGGACGAAGTGCCCATGTCACCGGGACCACAACTCGCGGTGGTCGATCGCTTGCTCAGGGACATCATGGGATCGGAATCTCCGTTCGGCGGTAAACCGGTCCTGTTCGCGGGCGACTTCAGGCAAATGACTGCCGGTGGTGAGGACGACCTGCCTTTCAAAATGAAACGGATTCAGTTCCCGGTAAGGTTGTCGTTTGAGATGACAATCAACAAGTCTCAGGGTCAAACGTTCGACCGAGTTGGATTGCTCCTACTGTCGCCGGTGTTCACTCACGGGCAACTGTACGTTGCATTTTCCAGAGTCAGAAACGCTCAATCTGTCAAAGTCGGGATGTACGATAATGGTAACGGTCGATTTGTCACAAAGAACATTGTGTACAGGGAAGTTCTACTAACACGGTAGTAGGTATTAGTGACGGTGAAATTGTTCACAAAAAGAACATATCAGATTTAAAATAATTAAATATAGTATTCTGTTCCTAAACATCGCTTTAGTATAGGTCACTCTTAATTATACATTTTACTTCTGATATATTTTTTTTGAGACTTTCTAGCCGGAGACTACAGCATTATTTATATACAACTTGGTTGTATATTGATCATGGGTCTTTGATCCACCGGGCGATGGCCATTTGAAGTACCTAATCCTTAGGGATCCGTATATTCTTAGGTACTTCATGTACAGTTGGGTTCTTTCTACAGTCATGTAGCTGCTATTCACTGTGCACTGTGGGGAGAAAGTTCGACAACCTCCACGTGGTTCTCTCTGGATGCGAATCAGCTACAAAGCGGATTCGTAACTAATAGTCGAACAAGTATTTCACATTTCAACTGTACAACTAATTTTTTATTATTATTATTATCATTATAATATATCATATAATACAATGTTTGATCGGTTTGACTCTGTGATATTGTAATTAATTTGTACATCACAAAACATCTGTCATCTAAGCACCATGTATGTTTTGTACTACTGTTCTTTTTTTTTTAACTTATATATTGTGAGACGTTATGCTTAAAATGCTGGTTTAATGTAAACCAGTTATCTAAACATTATACATACTCATTCATCTTTTCACTTACAAAGCATTATTGCTTTTAATTGGTTCTGAATAAACCAATACATTTTATTTCAATAAATTGTCTTATTTTTATTTAACTACTTATCATATTTGATTAATGCTGAGTTATAAATTATAATTATCAAACAATTATATACTGTTTGTTGTTAATATTCTTTATTTTATTTATCTTTCCTTCACATATATTAATAATACTGACTATATAACGAATACGTGACACTGGTCAATTATGTAAAATATTATTACATTATTTTAAAATTTATTATGTAAATGATGATGTATATAAAAGTACATATTACAAAGATTTACTTTAGATGATGACTGATTGCTAGACCCCCCCCCTCAAATACTTAATTTCTATTCTATCGTGTAATTCTTTTGCATTTCAAAATTCTTTTGAATTCAAATTTCAAATATTTCAAATACCTACAATACCTACAATAAAAAATAAAAAAATAAATTAAAATTGTAGAAAAGTCAACTCAAATACTTATTGTTGTATTCATTATAAATACTAACTAATGCCAATTTTAATTTTACTTCATAATACATATTATAATCGATCCTACTGCGGCGATTTCATAAACACGGCCACCCGAACGCTCTAAATTTATTGCATTCTTTTCAAGTTATTTTTTAATTTGAATTTTGAAAATTAAAGCTATTGCTTTCTCTTATACGATAAAATACATACGTCTACGATTTTTTTTTAATACCATATTATTACGATTATTATTAGTATAATATAAAGTGTAGTACTACAACGCGTTAATGGAGTACATTTTGAATTTTTATGTTTTCAATTTTATGTTATTTGATATGTTTTATATAGTTTCCTACATATCAAAAACAACATCAAATATATTCTGAACTTTGACATTAGGAGGTATGAAAATTATGGATTTAACTTTCGGACATCGATTTACATCATATATTATGATGACTGATAGCTAGACATTCAACTATCATTTTCGCTAAATACATTTTTTTATATACAAAAAGAACAGGGCATGCAATGGGAAACGGTATTACACCGGTTAAGGACTGATAGCTAGACACTCAATTACCATTTTTCGTATTTATTTACTCGACTTCAGTACTTTTCTTACTTTTTTAGTGTATGATTTCTTTTCTAGACACCCGATTACAATTTCCGACCGAATTCCTAATAGCACGATTTTCTCACGACCCCCTCGAAGGCGCCGAAGGCGGCTTCCACCAGCCCAGAAATCGAGGCACACCGACCCTCTCGAAGGTTAGGTTAGGACCCCCTCGGCTCCTTCCAAACCACCGGAGGTTAGGTTAACTAAAATTGTGACTACTAGACTTTTTATGATATTTTCTTTACAGTCCGTCTCCGATCTAGGGTACCTACTCACTTAGACCGAATATCACTTAGATCGAATTACACTTAGACCGAATTTCACAGCAGAGCGAGGCACACCCGGCTAGCAGGCTGGCCTGCTAGTCTATAATAATAAAGCGTGAATAATAGTTCGTTCACTAAGAAAAGAGCGCTCCTCGGTCTCCGTTTTTTCTTCCATGGCCTGCCCCCATCGTTATCAAAAACGGACGGTTCTCCAATGCCGCCGTCTCGATAACGCGTTTTTCTTAGGTTAGGTTCGATTATTACGCGGTTTTTCGACGATTTTAACGTTTTCCTTCGATTTTTTTTTTTATTTGGCTGTTTGTTATACAAAATTATATGTTGTTTTGTATTTGTATATTCAACCCGTTTTACGGACATATATATATATATATTATAAAAATACCTATAGGTATGAGGGTTTCAAGTGTACGTTGCTTTAAGAAACGTTTTATTAAATAGACAATTAATATAGGTAAGCTTTATTACACACGAATAATACGAAAAATGTATTAGGTATACATATATCATGGCTCATCTCAATTCTATACTCTTCATTTTTTTTATTATTGCATTATATTATTAATATAATATTTATTTACACACACACATACATATAAAATTGATATGTTTCATTTACAAAAGCCCCTGAAAGAGTTAGGTACAGGTATAGTTAGTTAGGTAAGTCAAAGTTGTAATTGCAAATATTCTTAATCATACCTAAGAGTTTCTGTAGGAAATGTTTATGACACTTTTGTTATAGTATTTTATATATATACTAGCTTACCCGGCAATGCTTTAGTATTGCTAGATTTTATTATATTACTAGCTGACCCGACACGGCGTTGCCCGTGTGTTACTTTCTCTTTTTGCATTTTCGTATACCGTGTGAGTTTTTAATTTAATCGTATTGATAGTGTTAATATTGTTACAGCAACTATTTATAAACAAAAATTCCATCGTAAATTTTAGCTGTCCCACCCGGCGTTGCCCGCGCAAAAGTCACCTCAGGTGAAAACCGAGATTTTTTTTATATTATATTAATAATAATAATAGCTGACCCGGCAGACTTCGTATTGCTTACTTCATGTTTTGCACTTCGTTGCCCGTTAAAAATGCCAATTCCTTATGACTCAGACTTTGTTCAATACGTTATTTAATATTCGATGGATGATGTTCTAGATTTATCTTAAGTTTTCTGTTGCCCGGAATAAAAATTCTGATTCGCAGCAGTATATTAACAGGTAGGCAATCTACCTGCGGTAGATCGCGGACCTAGTGGTATTTGTACGTAAGTGTATAATTTAACTCTAATAAGGTATCAAAGTTAAACTAAGTTTGACATAATACGGTAGATTAATATAATCAATTAATACATAATCCTAACCTAGGTTTTGATTCTCAAAAATCTTGAATAACCCGGCTTTGCCCTTGTACATTTTTTTGTGTTACCTACTATAACTTTTATTTTATCAGTTTTTATATTTATTACAGTCTGCTTTTAGATGTTATGTTGATCCTTGGTTGCCCATGTATTGTAATATTGTAATTTGTCGGCAAAAAATACTTAACATTATGGTGTTATAAAAACCAAAAAAAAAATATATTTATATTGAAATATTTTATTCATCTCAATAACTCTTTATTGACAGTATTTTTGGTACTGCCTTTTGGGGCTAAAATAACCAAACTACTGGCAGAGCTTACTCTAGAACATGTGATATAGAACTGTCCATGTGAAAAACATTCTTCTCTCAAGTCAATCCCTGTCATGCTCAATGATTGTCCTTGAGACTTATTAATAGTTATAACAAAGCAAACTTTGAGAGGGAATTGTATTCCTTTTAATTCAAAGGGATAATCAGTTGGAATTTTTTAATTCTCGGGATTAAAACTATATCTCCTCTAGCGCTTCCAGTGATAACTATAGCGTTTATTACATTAGAGCTTTAACTTGCAATCTTGGTTACTTTCTGATCCAAATTTTTCATACAGTTCATCATTGAGGTACACCTCAATAAATAAAAACAATAATTGTCCTGCTGCCACCAGCTCACATTCGACAACCATATTAATTAGTTTTTATTAATTTGTAAGAATTTAAACAATTTTAGATAAGAATTAAAAATAACCGTACATAAACTGGGGTGCGCATATGAAGACGCATTAATAATTAATATTCGAAAATAATAAGTAAAACACCTTGTCCTCGTGTATGCGTAAATGCGTAGAGTATTTTACGACTTCATGTTATCATGTTTTTATACATAATAATTAGCTGTAATAATAAAGTGATAAATGTGTTAACACATAAATCAAGTTGTTATAGCAACCATTTATAAACAAAAATTAAAAACAAAATTTCCATCGTAAATCTCAAAATCCCCGTTTGAGCAACCCTTTAAAATGTGGATTTCGAAAAATCCTTTCTTAGTGCGCTCTTACATTGCTCAAGAAACCTCTGTACAAAATTTCAAGTCTCTAGACCCAGCGGTTTGGTCTGGGCGTTGATGAGTGAATAGGGGCCGTCTCCTATATGTATATAGATTTATATTTTTATTTTTATCTGCTAGAGGGCGCCACCGATGTAACTCAGTTTTTGTCTCTAAATCTATAACTCACAGGAGTTAGGTCCATAATTTATGCTATAAACCCGCTCCCCGACATTCTCTTTAATTTAAAAAAAATTGCACTACGATTGAATAAGTAGTTTCGGAGATAAGCCCGGACAAAAAAAAGCGACTTAATTTTATAAAGTAGTATAGATATATTGTAACGTCACAGAATTTTAGGCCATTTCCTTATCTCCATGCGTAACTATAAACAACATCCTAACTGTTATGTAATAATGTTTCCCCGCTCTCCTACCCAGTGTTCGGTTGTCGCTGTCGGTCTGACTCCACCACCGTCGTTGGCTTTGCCGCGCCGTCGGTATGCGTCAGCAGGGCATACCTGAACACCCAAATTATTGTATTTTCCCACCTCAAGACGACACTGCAAGACACCAAAATTCACCGACTACGTCCATCACGATCTCCCAGTGTTGCCAGGTTTGGGGAAAAATCTCCAAATCTGGGGAAATTCGGAGTACCTGGGGAATTGGGGCGAAACTTTTATAAATCTTGACAAAATGGGGATAAATTTGAAATTTTATAAACAGAATTATTATTATCTCAATCGCATACCAATTTATCACTAAAATTTTCAAATATATCCAATTCTAGTTTAAATTGTATGATAAAAAGTTTGTAAAGTGTTGTCTTGATTTTTATTTGGAATGTGCCCACCAACTTTATCTTCGTTTTCCATTTAATGGTAGATATGTTCTTGGATTAAAACATTTATCTTTTTTAGACCCTAAAAAAATATCTAATGTACAATCATTAGGAATTGTTGCTTCTTATTTTTCAAACTTTGTTGAGAATGTCAATGAATTAGACAGAGAATGGCGCCTACTGATCTCAAGTGATATAGACATTAGTTTGAGTGCAAATGAATTTTGGGTCAAATATCTTAAACAAGTTAAGAGTGATGACACTCCACTTTATCCACAGCTATCTAATTTTGTAACAAATTTGTTAACTCTTCCACACAGTAGTGCTTGCGTGGAACGAGTATTTAGTGCAATAAATAATAATAAGACAAAAACAAGAAACAGGTTATCCTCTGAAACATTACAAGGTATACTACATACAAAACAATTAATTTCTGATCAAAATAAAAATTGCTATGACTTTAATGTTACAGACGAACTATTAAAGTTACATTCTAACAATATGTATTCCTAGGTATTTATTTGTATGCATAGGTACATGTTATAAATATACAGCATTAATTAATTACAAGTTTTTATATAAGTAGATATTATCAACTTAATTAGTTGTTAATTATAAATTGTTATTTGTTAATATAAAAGTAATTATCTGCTTTTATATTTTAGAATTATACATAATTAATGTGAACAAAAAGGACTGACATTTATTTTATATGTATGATTTCATTTATATTGTTTGTTTTATGAGTATTGAACTCCTACTTGATAAATTGTTTTTATATATTAAGATTTATTTCTTAGTAAAAAAGTTAATGCTTTTATGTATTTTATCATTTTACAAAAGTCAAAATGTAAACAAAAAGGACTGACATTAGTTTGTAAATTTGCATATGGTATCATTTATATTGTTTGTAATTCGGGTGTTGCTAGTTTTTATAAATTTATATTTGTTAACAACATAAAGTAATTATTTTATATATTTTAGAATCATGTGATCAAAAAGGACTGACATTTATTTTTATGGTATGATTTCATTTATATTGTTTGTTTTATAAGTACTCAACTCTTACTTTAATAAATTGTGTTTTATTTATTTTATATTTATTTGTTGGAATAAAAGTTTATGCTGTTATAACTTAACAAAATGTGAAAAAAGGACTAATTTTTTGTTATATTTATCTTAAAATTAATTCTTATGTATTATAATAATTGTTGTGTCTAATTAACCTCTAAAATCCCAAATCTAAACTAAGTGTTGCCACGGCTCATCGTTATCGTTATTATGCGATATGCATAACAGCACGGCGGCGACTAGTCTGTATCTCTCTCCCTTTTCTTCGTTCCCAACCATTACTCGTTAGGTATTTATATTATATTATTACGTGAATTAAGTTATCATTAGTGTTATCGTTGTCACTTGTCGTAATAATTGTTTTGTTTTAATGTCATGTGTTCAATATTTTGTTGTGATTGTGCGGCCAACGCCCTTTTGTTATCAATTTTTGTTTTTATATAGATATAATAATATGTCCGATATACAATACGTTATAGTCTTTTGTTTTTTTTGAATAAGTGTCGTTAATTTTATTATAATATGTATGTTTATGTTTAATGGTGCTATTAAAGCATTGTCGTCGTTAATCTCGTTGCCACTGCGGCATATATATATATATATATATATCATTATTTTGTATCGACCAAGTCATTGCGACAAGAAGCGATCAGTGTTATTATAATAAACTATACACCGTGCCACTATTCACGTGAGTTGTTTTGTTTGTCTGGTGGTATTAATACCGTGTACCTATTTATCTACACTAATTCTTCGGGACTTGAGACAACGTTGGCCGATACGAGTCAATTGCCCGAGATTGGGATTGGTGCTGCATTGGGTGCGTAAGACCGCCAGCACCCACCGGGGTGTGTGAGAGGCCGCCAAGGTCTTCAAGTCTGTCCGCCGTCGGTGGTCTCGTGAAGTCATCGTCCACATCATCCACATCATCATCATCGTAATTTTAAGTTTAGAGATTAAGTATTGCCCAAGCTGTGTGAGCTCGGTGGTCATTGCACCAAACCGATTCCGACCACCGAGACATCCCCTCTATTATAAATAAATTCATCTTCCTCAGTCCCGTGAATAAATTCAATTTCCTTAGTCCCTTAATTGTCAGTTATTTTGGTCTCCTCGTATCTACGTCGTCGTTCTTGTGTCTTGGGTTGCCTACTTCATCAGTTCTCAGGAGTCGAACATTTAGTTGCCTATGTTACACATACCAGGCGTTGTCGCCGCAGCGTAGTAAGCCCATAGGGCAACACTAAGTATCTCCCATAATTAAGCCAAGGACAAAATTGTTAACTTAAATAATATATATATATGATAAAATAATATACCTATCGTTTAATTTATATATATAATTAATAATTTCTTAGGTTCTAATATTATTTAAAACCAAGTTACAATATGTTATCACAATTTTTTTTACTGATATCTATTTATGTTTACTGATTCTTAAACAATTTCAAAAATGATTATTTATGTACAGTCACACTATTGAAGGTAAGAAGTTTGGTGAGTAGGATATTAGGTAATATAGCAATAATGCTGTTATTTAACTAAAAATGTTTGCTGAAAATTTTTTTGAGGATTTTAATTAAAAATCTGGGGATAAAAAAAAAGATTGTTGGAGATTTAGGAAACTTTTATTACTCATTTTTGGGTAATTTACAATTTTTACCTGGCAACACTGCGATCTCCGTCTCTGCGCATTTTGTCAAAAACCGTTCACTTGGTCACTACTCACTACTCTTGGACACCGCTTTCAACAATTCATTTATCGTTTCACCCATGTGGTTGATCAACGTTTTTCTTTCTATTTTTCTTTTTCTCTATCATTTTGTTTAACGTTTTGTCCGTTACAACATGATGGGCTAACTACATCTGCAGGCCCGTGGCGGGTGAAGCCACCACATTCACAACGGTTCTCCATCACGTCGAGATCGTCATCAACACCTCAAGCCTTCAGTCGTCGTAACGTATCAATTTTCCCCAAAAAACCCCCCTTTTTTAATGTCTATCCACTTTTCCATGCCGTTTTTCTTATATCTCATTTCTCTTTTTTCTAAATCTCTATACCCCGGTAACCGTTCTCACGGAGCCGTGGGTCTTTCTTAATATATAATGTATTATAAAAAATAATGTCTACCCACTGTACCATGCCGTTTTCTTATATCTCATTTCTCTTTTTTCTAAATCTCTATACCCCGGTAACCGTTCTCACGGAGCCGTGGGTCTGTCTTAATATATATTTTATATTAAATATTATTCCCATTTCTTTGTAATTAATATAATAATCTCGGTAACCGAATTTCGGAGCCGTAGCCCATATTGGTATTATTCTATCTTCATTTATCCCCCCAATCCACTGTCTTTTCAAATACATATTTATTTATTTCATTTCTTTCTTTCTTTTTTTCTTTCTAACCTATTATTTTGTCATATGTATTTTCATCAATTTGTCATATAATAAAAAACTGTACACTTCTATATTTTATGCATTTGCCATGTGACAACTATATTATGTATTCTTGTAATGCTTTATATATTATATCTGTATTGCCATTTTTGCCATATAACTATTGCTCCATTTTTAAATTATTTTTATTGTTAATATTATTTATTCTCATGTTGAGTATCTCATGTACAATGTATATTTATATCTATTACCCTAACTTTCTCTTATTATTTCATGAGGTTCCTCTAGACTTAATATTATTATTTTATTTTTTGTTATTTCAACGTTAAGTTTGTTTAAAGCCCATAGACTACCGATGTGTCCACAAGACACCACGCGGTACGGTCTATGGGTCATCACATAAGTGTTCCCCTTATGTGATGGGTGGTCAGTAAGCCCCTAAAAAGGCTGAAAACTCACAATATATAACGCTCTTTTCGATTTCCGCTCGATTAATGCGGTTTTTCGAAAAAATTTCGCTTTTTTTACGATTTTCATATTTTTCCGAACGTTTTCCAGTCCGTTCCATTTGTTTTGGAGTCTTTCGAGTACGACGACGTTTTCCTTCGATTTTTTTTTTTATTCGACTGTTTTTTCCGATCTGTCTGATAATTTGTATATTATAATACAACATTATGTTGTTTTATATTCAACCGTTGGTTTTTTTTTTGCTGTGTGTTTCTAGACGATATTTCACCAAACAATACAATGTTCGTGTACCTGATTATATTATGTTATAAAAATACCTATAGGTATGAGTATTTCAACTGTACGTTGCTTTGAGAAACGTTAACGGCTTATTTTGTAGATTTATTATTAAATACTTTAAAATATAGATGTATGAATAAGGTATTTAAGTAGGTAGTGTTACAGATAAACATTAAAAAGATAATTACCTAATAAGAATAATTAAGCTTTATTACACACGAATTATACGAATTAAAACTGAGCTGAACGAAAAATTCGTCGCAGCACAGAAAAGGTTTAAGTGCTCGAGATTCGGCACCAGTATCCAGCTCAAACTGTAGTTGATAGGATAAGGCGTAAGTTCCCCATGGAAGGTAATAGGAGGTAGCGGGTTTGATTCCCTATCTGGCTGTGCCTTTGGCGCATTTTTTCGGCGGCGCTCTAATTAACGTGGCCGCCCGTATCCAACGATTTTTGCATTTTTTTTTCGAGTTAGTTTTTGATTTTTTAATTTGAATTTTGCAAATTAAAGCTATTGCTTTCACTAATACAATAAATACATACGTCTACGATTTTTTTTAATACCATATTATTATGATTATTATAAGTATATAATATACATATAAAGTGTAGACGTGTAGTATTACAACGCGTTTAGGGAGTACATTTTGAATTGATATGTTTTATAAATTAAAATATTTATCTATTACTTAATACTTAAAAAAATAATATATGTTTTATAGTTTCTTACACTTACATATCAAAAACAACATCTGAACTTTGACATTAGGAGGTATGAAAATTATGGATTTAACTTTCGGACGTCGATTTACATCATATTATGATGACTGATAGCTAGACATTCAATTAGGTACCATTTTCACTAAATAAATTGTATAATATGAAAAAAACCAGGCATGCAACGGGACACGGTATGAGATTGTTCATATTGTACTATATTGGTATCATAACCTACTATTCACACACCGTCCGCGATCCGACGCAGTCGGATTGCCTACGTGGTGGGTTTAATGACGTTTAATTCGATTTTTCCCAATGATAACTGACAACTCGACTTGAATGCTCGCATGTAATTCGAATTTATACTTATTATCCTACAATACAACATTAGAATTTCGACGTCGGAGGCGCAGGCGGATTGCACTGTCAAACATAGATTTAGGTACGTGATGTGATGATTGATAGCTAGACATTCGACTATCATTTTCGCTAAATACATTTTTTTATATACAAAAATAACAGGGCATGCAATGGCAAACGGTATTACACCAGTTTAGGACTGATAGCTAGACACTCAATTACCATTTTTCGTATTTATTTACTCGACTTCAGTACTTTTCTTACTTTTTTAATGTATGGTTTCTTTTCTAGACACCCGATTACAATTTCCGACCGAATTCCTGATAACAAGTTTTTTACACGACCCCTTCGAAGGCGCCTAAGGCGTCTTCCACCAGCCCAGAAATCGAGACACACCGACCCCCTCGGCTCCTTCCAAACCACCGTAGGTTACGTTAACTAAAATTGTGACTACTAGACTTTTTACGATATTTTCTTTACAGTCCCGTCTCCGACCTAGGGTACTCACTTAGAGGAATATCACTTAGACCGAATATCACTTAGACCGAATTTCACTTAGACCGAATTTCACAGCAGAGCGAGGCACATCTAGTACTATTATAAATACAATTATATCACAAGATTTAAACTTAATAAAACAAAATAATAAAACCATCAATATGTACAAAAAAAAAAAATCATCAATGCTTTAAACAGTTCAAAACTTAGAAAAATAATAGAATTTGAAATTAAGTAAGTTTATTAGAAATTATAAATATATATTTACCTAACCATATTTTTTTAAAAAAGTTTTATGCACAGTAACCAAATACCAGAAGACTCTACCACCATGTTGTCAATCAGTTGGAACGTTCAGGAGTTTGATGTTCTAAGCAGATTTAAAATGTTTAATATAATTCCCGACCATCTATTTGAAAAATTACAAATATTTAGCGACGATTATTTGTTTATAAAAAATAAATCAAAAGCTATACATAATATTTTAAAATTATCGAAAATATCAGATCACTATTTGTCATATAATGAAGAGTAAGAATTTTTTTATATTGTTATATTGTTTATGTTACGGGCAATGAGGAATACTGGGCAATGTGAACCAGTGAACCACGATGTTTTTTATCACCAACATTATTTTAGATTCTGAACGGAGTGATGAATGTATTGATTTTACAATGATGTGTGTTTTTTTTTGATTTTGTATCTGACGACAATATTTGGAGCAGTAAAAATGTTTCGATTTTTGACTTCAGCCCCTCTTTGAAAAGAAAATTGAATCTAGTTGGTATTTTGTGGGATCAAAAGTTAAAAAATTTCAATATTTTTTAAATGAGTCGAAAAAACCCTAAAAAAATGAGGGAAAAACGGGATTTTCTACGCAAAACTAGATTTCGACAAAATCGAATTTTTTATTTTGCTATAACTAAAAAATTAATCGATGTAAATACTTGAAATTTTCACCAAATGTTAATATTAGCGTTCTCCATACACAGTTAAATTTTCAAAGAAATTTGACTTTTTTAAAGCTATTTATAGGCAATTGAAATTTTCAATTTTTTTAAGTATTTTTTTTTTTTAATAACGATAAAAATTTTTTGGCCGGCCAGAAAATCTTGAAAATTTAATACAAAGGTTATTATAAGTTGTTATTAAAGTGATAAAAAAAAATCCTAAATCGTTAGTCACAATTTTTTTTTTATAAGTGCTTGAAGTTCGAATTTATACGAAATATGTCAAAATTGCGAAAATTCGCAAGTAATTTTGTGGTTGAAAAATCGTAAAATTTTTTTCTTTTATAACTAAGTTTTGAAAATTTGGTACAAGTTTTTCCATACATTTTTCTTCAAATATCTGTAAAAAAAACTCTACCGGATTCAGACAAAAAATTTTATGAGTGTTTGAAATTTAAATTTTTACAAAACCTGTATTTAATACAGGAGCAAAGTATAGAATTAAATGTAATAAAAGAAAGTGATTTATAAAAAAAAAAAAAACAAAAAATATAAATAAATCTTTTAAATATTATAAGACACGTACGTACATGATAATAATAATTAAGATAAAATAGACAATAATAATTAGGATTAGTAAATTAATTTATGTTTAAGTGAATGAGAAGAATAATGTATAAGTGACCTATTGAATTATTTAAGGTTTTTGTGTATAATAACGATACAAAGACAATCGTCATACACCATAAAAAAAATTAAAAAATCAGACCAGTATAAAATATAATTGTTTAAATTATACAGAAAAGAGACACATCAATTCATAATAATGTATTTCGAATTTACATTGGTGAACAAGACAAGCATGATAGTAATTTTCGGTGCTATATCAAATAGCCTAGACTGATTCAAAATTAGGAACTAGAAATGACGACCTTATTGTTACCACTAAATGAAGAAGCTCAACCTATGGGTGAGAAGGAGCTTCAGATGGCAGTAAGAGAGATAAAGAGATTTTTAGGGTTAAAAACGATCTGAGAGATGCTTGTCTAGACCAATAGAAACAAAGTTTAATAGAAAAATATAAATAATTTAACGAAGGGGTACATTGACAGTTATATACGAAGAAGTAATAAAGAAAACGTAATAGTAGTGTGGAACGGCCACTCAGATGAAAAACATCTTGAAAAGATTAGATTTAGACCATTATCCAATAATAAACATAACCTGCTATGATAAATATTTTAATAAACATTTTTACATTCAATTTGAGAAATTAAGTAATAGGGAAATAATTTCCGAAGTTGAGATACGAAAATTTAAAAAATATATATCTATATCTATATCTATACTACTTTATAAAATTAAGTCGCTTTTTTTTGTCCGGGCTAATCTCCGAAACTACTTATTCAATCGTCGTGCAATTTTTTTTAAATTAAAGAGAATGTCGGGGAGCGGGTTTATAGCATAAATTATGGACCTAACTCCTGTGAGTTATAGATTTAGAGACAAAAACTGAGTTACATCGGTGGCGCCCTCTAGCAGATAAAAATATAAATATAAATATAATATAAATAATAATACAAATATCGATTATAGCAGGGCTTGAAATCGATTAATATCGATAAAAATCGAAAAAAAAAATATTTTTATATTATGGTTGATATACATTTTTTATTATAGATACTGAGAACTTTAGAGTAAACAAATATAATAGTTGGCACATTATTAATTTTGTTTTGAAACTTTATCGTTTTATGTTACCTATGTACTTTTTCAATTGTTAATAGAATGTACAGATCAAGATAATATAAATTTTGTCAAAGATTTACTTTTAATAGGCAAAGGAGAATTTCAGCAACAACGAATGATAAAATAAATATTAAAAGTTTCTGTAATTCAGTACCCACTATACAACAATTGATTCAAAACGTGTACCCGAACATTCAAAATATATCTTCTAAATCATTGAAATGGTTTCAAGAAAGGGCTATTTTGTCACCAACAAATGAGCAAGTCGACAAAAAAATGATTTGATTCTATCTAGGTTTGACGCTCAATCACAAATGTACTATTCAGTTGATACAGTTTTAGAAAAAGAGGATGCAGTCCATTTCCCAACTGAATTTCTTAACTCTTTAACACCTCCTGGAGTCCCACACATAAACTGATTTTAAAAATAGGGGCACCTATTATTTTAATGAGAAATTTGAGCCCACCACACTTTGCAACGGTACAAGACTACAAATCAAAAAATTGAGAAGTTCATTACTCGAGTGCATAATATTAACAGGCTGTGGTAATGGAAAAATGTTTTAATACCAAGAATACCAATTATACCCTCAGATTTACCTTTTAAGTTTAAACGTATTCATTTCCCGTTAAATTAGCATTTGTAATGACTATAAATAAGGCACAGGGACAAACACTTAACGTTGCTGGAATTGACCTAAGCGTTCAATGTTTTTCTCACGGTCAACTATACGTCGCCCTGTCACGTGTGACATCCAAATTTAATTTGTATATTTTTGCCCCTGATCCAGAAAAAGTTGATAACGTTGTTTATAAAGAAATTTTTTAAGTCTTTGAATAATTATCAAAATACTGGCATAATTCATCTTTTGTTCCATCCATAGTTATACCTACAAAATGTACATACACAATTTACATACATCTGAGAAATCTTGCAATAGCGAAGCATTGTCGGGTCAGCTAGTATAATATAAAAACAATAATAATAGGTAAATTATTACCTAAATTTAATACAGAATCCACGGGATATCTTAAATTACTATAGATAATAAACAAAAATATGTCGATTTTGAATCAGTCGATTAGATAAAACTGGTTGTAATTGTGCGAAACACCCATCGAAATAATATTTGACACGAAATCGATAGAGTGGTTTTCAATGACGTTCCAAACGAGTAAGGATTGACCAAGTAAAGGTATAAATCGATTAAGATTGTCGTCAATGTATATAATGTACTTCAGATAATCAGTACGTCATTTCATTGTCAGCGAATCTTAGTTGTGTAGTGAGCCGGTCTAATTACGATTTAACGACGAAGTCCACTTTGTCGTATGTCTTCTTCAGAGAGTGTAGGAAGTTTGAAGTTAATAAACAACTCGTTTGAATTAAAAGTTATTTATTCATTGAGACAATGTATATAATAAAAGCTAGCCCGATATGTGTTTTTAAGTATAGAACAACGCCATCGGTCTATGCGTGAGTGAGGTTTAACTATGTCTAATTCTTAATACTACCACAACCCCTTTTATATTAAACTATTTGGGTGTAGTCCCCAAAATATACGTACGTGTCATGGTAAACAGGAAATTCGACTATGAGTTTCTATTTCATGTTTACTATGACCAATTGTTTAAATACATAATTTTATTCCTAAAAATCTATATAAACGATTATTAAAACCATGTTCGTAATCCAATTATCTAATTATCTACTACCTATTAAATATAATATATTATTAATATTAATTATTCTAAAACTAAACAACTAATATCAGCTCAGAGTAACAGGAATGATGTAATTAAATAGTAATGTAAACAGTAAATGTAATAGTAAAAGTAATGTAAAAGTAATAATAAACACAATTCTGTTATCGGAACAATATACTGTCAAATCTGAGAGTCTGAGCAATTCGTAAGCGTTTACTAGGTCAAGTTCGATTATGAAAAAATTAAAGGATTACTACAGTTGAATAAATAAAAAAAAACGTAAAATAAAAATAACATAAAAAATGAAATGGCAAAAGAAAAAAAAATATATATATATACACTAAGATTTAACTAAAAAAATACTGTATGAATAAGTTACTATTGGGATATGGAAATAAATTTGAAATGTGGGGAACTTTATAGATTTTATATTACTAACATATTATAATAAGTAAAAATATTATTTGTAATAATTAATTTACCATATAAGGAATTATTGTAATCAACATATTATACTAACCACATATTTTATTGGAATTATCAAATCTATTTAATCATTATATTATACTATTTACTAACACTATATTTTATTGTAACCACAATTATAAATTATAAGAAAACTAACCAACACATTTAAACATTGAATTATATTATAACGAAAATATTTAATCAAAACTATGTATAACACATATACATCATATTATATAACGAAAATATTTTAAATGTAAAAGCATACAGATAATTGTAATGTATGTCTTACTTCAATAACTTGTAATCGAACATTGTAAACACTATAATATTGTAATCATTTGTAACTTAACCATTTTGTACTAAACTTTGAAAGATTTCTGTCTATGAGACATAAACATTTTTTTCGTGGGGAGGTGCAACGTGCTCTGATACTTATATTAAATATAATATATAAATTACTACATACCGTAGCCAACAATAACCTAAGCATTGGGGGTGCAACAAACACTTTTATAAATACAATAAGGGAAAAACAAATAAAATACTAAAAGGTTCTAAAATTACGCAGGTGATCAAATACAGATTTTCTTAAAACATTAACAATCATCAACGGCGGAGGAGCTGCGTGAGAACGCTGGCCGCATCGACAATATTTGCTTTATAACAAGTTATAAAGACAGATCATCGCACGTATGCTTGTCACCCTGTAGAATATTATAAATATACAATTACCACCTGATAGAATAATATAGATGTATAATTGACGCACAGCGTCGCTCAGATAACGCAAAACGTGGGAAGAAGCGGATGCAGGTGTCGCTGACCAGCAAGGACCTGAAGGTACCTCGGGAGTTCCTGGATAATATATAAGGGGGCCCAGATTAGGCACATTTCAAACGTGATCCATCAGAGTTAGAGCGAGCACCTTCACGTCACCCAGATCAATAGTTTTGTCATTTGGACTTAGAATATTTTTCACAAGTTTAATTTATTTAATTATTTGGACTTAGAATATTTTACAATAAAAAACACTAAGAAATATTTCAAGAGTCTTCATTTTTTTACAACAACTTATCCGACACTACATCATTCTACTGCTTGTACGTGGCACTTTACAATACTGACATTTCCATTATTTCAGAATAATTTTAAACCAACTAGAAAATCTCCAAGACAATTTATTATTTGATCTGGATATGGTTGTGTAAGTAGCATTAAAAAAAAATTAAACTAATAACAATTAATTTTTTACATATATACATATATTTTACAGAATTGATGTACCTCAACTAAACGTAGTATATGTAAATTCAGATAATGGTATAAAAAAATTTATTCTCGAAGACATTGATAGTTTTTCAATTATTGACGTCTTTCTAATAGCGGCATTTAAATGGGTGGACAGAAACTTACAAATTGATAATTTAACCGTAAGTTATTGGCATCTATTATATTATAAATTTACAAAATGCCTCTAATTATGAAATTATTTAACTATTTAAAATATTGAAGATGAAATGCCTCAACAATTACGTTGTCATTTTTTCCAGGATCGTTTCTTTAAATTTTCATAAATATTTTTATTCCTCTTTCATAAAAAAATCAGTATATTCATTATTAAAACAAAACATTTTTTATCGTTTTCGGCTAAAGTATTTTTTAAATATATAATTTATTCACCTGATTTTTATTTCACTAATATTTTAAACGTAATTTACTATTAAATTCGATCAATTTTATTTATATTTTACACATTTTATTTACCTATATTTTTTTATATTATTATTATAAGTATTTTTTAAATATAACATTATTCATTTGATTTATTTAAACTGAAATTTTAAAATGTGTAAAATATATTTATTTATAATCAGTCATATTAATATTACAAACGTTACTTACATATTGTAATATTAGCAGATTACTATTATACGAAGAATAAATGTTCACTTTGTACGTTGAAAATTAAATTCACAAACACAAATTATTTAAAAACTAAACTGTTAGTTTACTGTTATACGAAGAATGAATGTTCACTTTGTACGTTGAAAAATGAATTCTCAAACACAAAATACAAATCATTTAAAAACTAAACTGCTAGTTAACTATTATACTATAATATTACTATGTATAATATTTTCGTACGTGGTTTTTTGATTATTTTTATTTTTTGTTATTATAAACATGATATACCTATCCTTATTTTTTATATAATTTATTTCAACTACAGCCTTACATGGTACTAATATTTGATTGTTACAAATATTTTGTTTTAATTCATAATTTATTCCTGACATGTAGTTATAATGTTTTGCTATTTCTGATACTATGTGATATTCTCCAAGTGCTTCTAAGTTCTAATAAAGTAATTTTTCACTTCCTTTATGTTTTTGTTAGTAATAAGTTGTGTTTCGAATTTATTAAAAAATGCTGAATAGCTTCAGGGCCGTATTTGGGTAGGGGCAACGGGGTACACGTGCCCCCAGCGGCAAATTTTAGGGGGCGGGGCACTCATTGATGATAATTTTTAGGTACTACGAATTTAACATTTTTTTTTTTTTTGGTACCTAAATATATAAATACTTAATATATGAATATAAATGCTTAACACGTTCACGTCCGCGTCAAATTCAAAGGTCGAGACGTCGAGTGCACCCAGCCGAGTAAATAATCAGTTATATCATAAATCAGATATAATATGTTGTATTATATTATATCTGTGGTTATACCACAGAATAAAAATATACCATATCATATTGATAACACGTTTTATAAGCATAAAAATGCCGGCAAACCGAAACCAGCTGTTTGTTGTTGTTCTAATACTTATACTGAATGGCCGTGTGGCTGTGCTAAATATAGTAATCGTTCGCCATCAGCCCGACGATTTTATATACAAAAATAATATTGTGATATGACGACTAATAATCAATGTAAATATAAAGATATTTTTAATCGTGAATAATACATATAACATTACGATATAGATATAATAAATAATAATATCTATACTGATTATCCATTGAGAGTCACTGCGTCAGGAACGTACATTTATTTTAATACATACACATTATTTTATTGTTGGTAAAAATTAAAATTGTTAAATATTGTAGAAACTGTTTATCATTGGCGGACTGGGACAACTTTTCGGCCCGGGAAATAAATATTTTTGTTTTGTTGTTCACAAAATATAAAACACAAATATACCATTGCAGTTTTATTTTAAAACAGAAGCATCCTTTGCACATCTTCAATTTTCTCACAAAATAACTTAAGATTCTCAATTATTATAAATTATTGTAAATTATAATAAATATATATACTTAAGAATATAACGTATTATTTACTTACATTTACCTGATTTAGTATTTAATATTTACATTAGGTAAAATAACAAATAGGTATAATTGTAGTATTGTACTACTAACGTGTAAGAGTAGAATATTGTACTAAATTAAACACTCTTTACTTTTTATGTCTATATTTTAACATTTCATAAAATATTTTAGTAGGATAGTTTAGATCTTAATAATTGACTGTGATTTTTAATAATATCAATAATATCATCATTATCAATTTCAAATAAAATTTGTTTCTCTACGCTCATCAACATGAAGGCCTCCAATTTCGATTCTGTTAAAGTGTTTCTCAGGCGTGATTTAATGTATTTTAGAATTGAAAATGATCTTTCACATGCCACCTGAAAAATAAGACATACTATGTTATTATACCTACCTATATCACTATTCACTGCACGTATTTAAAACAAATAATTTATTAGTGTTACCTGAGTACATGGTAGTGTAAGAAGATATTTGTAGGCTAAAGCAAGATTTGAGTAAGCATTACTGTATAAATTATACTTGAGTAGGACATTGTAGCAACAAACAGAGCAATCCATACATGATTTACACATTTTTGAACTCATCATTTTTTCTTTATTGTTTAAAATTTTGTCAACGTCACCATCATTGTTATCCTCATCAGTATCTAGATGTATGTCTTCATTAATTATATATTCTTCAGGTAAAGACTTTTTTAAATGTTTCCAATTTTCTACAAAACTTAAAAGTTCATTCCTTAAGCTTTCAATTGTTATCAAATCATCAAAATTCTTTAATACTTTACACAACTCAACTAATGCATTAGAAGGCAATTTATCATTTATTATGTCTTCAAAATTATTTGGCGATAAACAGGATAGATCTGTATATAGTGCTTTATTAGATGAAAACTTTTTTTCCATACTTGAAATTGTATTGTCTAATATAACATTGTAAACCTGAACCTCAAACTTTTTTTCAGCATTTAGAATTGGTGTATCTGAGGATTTTTTATCATACATTTTTTTCTTACACTGACTTCTGACTTCGGGAAACTTTATTTCAATTAAAACATCTACATCACATTCTTCAAATTTACTATTTACTAGTTCAATAAAATGTTCAGTTCTTTTTTTTACACTTTGCATATTTCTTTGAAATATTTTCAATTGTACTAAAGAGCCATCAACCAATTCTTGGGACTTAAATCCATACCTTTTGTTTGTAAATACCTGGAGAGAGGACCAACAATCTCAAAAATATGCACATAAATAAATGCTGTTAATATAGTTTGAAATTCTAAAAATGATTCTTTCAGAATTTTAGCTTTTACACGAACTTCAGGCGTAAATGAATCTAATGTTTGTATAGTGTCTAAAGCTAAAATCATTTCTACGTACAAATGTCCTTGATCTACAAAAATATGATGCAAAGCTTTCTCTTTAGACCACCAACGAGTGTTTCCAATAGTCACAAGTCTTCTTAAATCTTTCTCACCAATTGTTTTTTTCCAAACATTCATTCTCTTGTACGATTCTTTAAAAAAAACTGCAACATCATTCAATAACACAAATAAAGAAGCAGCTTGTAATGGTGATTTGGTTGCTTCAATAATAACCAAGTTCAAAATATGGCTATAACACCATACATGAATTTGACCTGGTGAAGATTTTGAAAGCCAGGACGAAAAGCCATTAAAATGCCCTTGCATGTTGGCTGCTCCATCTGTGGCGTTCCCAATGCAGTTTTTTACATCAAGTCCATTGCTGTTCAGTACGTCTTGGAGCATTTCATAGAAACTTTTTCCTGTTGATTCTTTCATTGTTACAATGGAAATTAGTTTTTCATTTACTCCTTTTGAATTCACATATCTTATTATTACAGAACACTGATCTTGAACAGATACATCCTGTGTAGTATCCAGTTGTACAGAAAACATTTCAGCTTCTTGTATTTGAGAAGAAATTGACCTTTTCATAAGAACACTAATAGCATCAATAATCAAATTAACCGTTGTTTTTGAAATGAACGTCAAAGATGAACCTCTTCCTTTTACTTTTGTAGATTTATGCCTAGCAGCTTTTTCTTGAGCACTTTTGGTTATTTTATCAACATGTTCATTTAATGTCACATCATATTTTTTTAAGAGAAGTAGAATTTCTAAAAAGTTACCATGGTCAAGTGTAGGATCTTGTAAAGAATAAGATGATTCATATTGAGTAGCACGATAACTTAAACCTCTCTTTCCAATTAGTTTTACTATCTCAATAACCCTTTCTAGTATTTTCCTATTATTTTTAACTTCTTCCTTTACTTTATTTTTTTGGTCTGAAAATAGTAAATAGTCTATACTTTTGTTATTTGCATGGTGTAGATAAGCATCTGTGCATAATGTATGATTCTTGCTTTTTTCATGTTCATCAATTCTTTGATAAACATGGGTCCAAAGTTTTAATCCTTGGGTAAATATGTTATCTTCTGAAGAAAAACTTAAACACACACTACAAAATAAACTTTGAGAAAATACATCATATGAAAGCCAACAACGTTGAGATTTATCTTTCCGGTAAAATGCTTTAGATGATTTAAAAGAAATATCAAAAAATGGTTGTTGTGGATGATATTCAAAAAATTGACCAATATCATTTGTTGGGGTTTTTAAAGTAGTTGATTTGTATTTTTTCATGAATATCAATATTACTGTCATTAATAACAACATCCTAAAATACAAAAAAAAAATAGTTTGGTTTATGAGGGTAACAAATTGTTAAATTATTAATTACAACTTTAAAATGCATTTAATATTTTTAGTATTCAATAAAAATTCTTGAAGTTTTATGAAATTGGGAAAAACATGTTTAAGAATTAAGCATATTATAGTTACAAAATTATATTATTATATTATTTTATAAGTGATCTAAATTAAAATTAATTTAAATAGTTAATCTATCAATCTTATTATGTATAAATCTAGATAGTTACCAAATCATTTCTAATAATATTTAAAAATATAAATATATATAATAATAATATAATATTTTTTTTTTATACCTACTTGTTCAAAAATATTAGTAAGTAAATTTAAATTCTAAAATTCTTAGGTAACTATAGTACCTAACATTAATTACTAACTTTTTGAGAAGTTATTAATAAATGTAAAACTAGATTAAAATTACTAGAGTAGTTTTTGTTTCTTCAAGATCTGAGAGTATTTGTAAACTGTTTTAATTAGAGACATGCCTCAGATTAGGTATTAACATCATCATTTCAAAATTGGTTATTATTATTATACATTTTAAACATTTTATTAATGAAAATAAAAAAACAAATACCAACTAAATTTTCATTCTTACTTGATTTTGAACTAGTTGGTTGTCATGAAAATCCATTATCACAGATCTTGTACTACTAGTACTAGCACCAGAATTAGTTTCATCAATATTCACATTACTCTAAAAAATTATATTGTTAATCTACATCAGTAAAGTATAATAAACAATATGAAATAATCATTTTAAATTAAAAAAAAAAAAAAAAAAAAATATTATTAAAATAATTAATTTTTACTAACTATATTTTGTGTTAACTAAACTTACCAAAATAGTTTTAATATGTGATTTTAGTTTTGTTTAATATTAAATAAGTATTTCACAAATACTATTACTTATAAATTTATAAAAATAATTTAATCATAACATAATATAATTTAATATATTGTGTAAAAATATAAAGTATTTTGACACTTATATTGTAGTTTATTAACTATTATGGCTGAATTAAATTTATTTTTATTTTGGTTATAAACTATATACATATTATTTTTAAAGAATTTTAGGTAAAAATAATTATTATAAGTAGATACTCACATTTCCAATGCCTAATAGTGGTTGATTGCAAAGATTTTCTTGCATAACTAAAATAATATATCAATTATTAACACTATTGGTCATACTCATACACTTAAAAGTCAAAAAAATAATTCCCTTTAATTTTTATTTTCACCATCGTACTTAAAATATAGAAATACATGGGTTTTAAACTATTAAATAAAAAAATATGCAATTTCATGACATACCTAACTTTTTAATCAAATTTATACTTACTAGAGTCACTATGTCATAGAGGAGTCACAATTGGTGTAAAACATTGATTAATCTTTACACAGTTCTCACTTGACTTTTTTAATAGTTTCATTTTTTTCTCTCTTATTTTTTCGGCATCACCCTTTCTTTTGTTTTCCATTTTCAACAGACAACAACCAATACTCAATAGACAGGTGTATTAAAAATCGCCAAAAAATACAAAACAGTCAACAATGAAATAGAAACAAGTAAAAATCTCACAACATTATCATATCATCATTGAACGTAACACTATATTATAGTATATTAATATATTGTAAATGTAAAATGTAAATTCTCGAAGACCAGCTGTGGTATAAACGCGCATTAATCGATTGGTATAATCGACATTATTAATAGACGTTATAAATAATAATTATTCGTAATGCAGATAAGGTGGAGTGGAGGATTATTAGCTAATTCGAAACCTAAAATCTATTTTTAAACAACAAATGTAAACAATTTTGAATTTTTACACTTGCGTAGTTGCGTGTTATGATATGAAAAAAATAAATATATTTATAATTTATATTTAAACTCAATAATATAGTGTTATAACTTCTTGTATAATTATTAAGTATATAAGAATAACAAATTATTTTTTGAGCAGCGGCCCACCGGGAAAGTTCCCGGTATCCCGCCGGCCCAGTACGCCCCTGATCATTATACCATTTAAGTATTTAACACACAATGCTATTTCATTTCATTAATTTTTTTCAGTTATTATTTATAAACTTATGAATATTATGATAGTTGTATAAAGTTTGGACTTTTAATCTTAAACAATAATTTAGTGTTGGTAAATGAAATCATTTAATTCATTTTCTATTTAATTGTATTTCTTAATTCTTGTGTACCTATCCAATAAATGGCTTTTCGAAACCGACGAAGTGGTGCTGCTTACAAAAGATTAGCTAAAGAAAAGGCTATAAAAACAGCAGAAGTCTTATCTAAAGTTCCAAAATTGGACACTTTTTTTGTTTCAAGGACTGTACAACAACAAGTTGCCAAGTATGAATTTAAAATGTATAGTTTAATATATGAACAATGAACATAGCAGTAAACTAACAACTTTATATAGTTACTGTTGTGGGTACTAACTACTAACTAAAGTATACTAAAGTCCAAAGTATAATTTTATAAGATATATACTCTACCTAGTATTTATTTATATATTATAATTGTTATATATTTGTTGAGTTTTTACCAAATATTAAAATTTTTATTTTACTTAGTTAATTTGACTGTTTAACCTAATTAATATTTTATTGTTTACACATTAAATTATGTATTATAACATGTTAAATATAAAGCATATAATATATAAATATATAGTACTCATGTCTCATGACTCATGTTAATAATTGTAAGTAATAATAAGTAATAATTATGGCTTGTAAGAACTCATTAAATATTTAAATAGGTATTTAAATTTTAACAATTTTATTAAAAATAATAATATTGGATAGATATTTGATTATCTGTTATTTGTTAATAACATATTAATGTGGTGGGTAATAATATTATATTTATATAATAATACATGGTTGTTTTGTAGCATTATTAGGTTAAAATAATAAATTTCAATATGTTTTATTATAAATTTTATATTTTTATTTAGTAAATAATGATATTGATAATATCAGTGCAAACATTGTTGATCCTGGTTCTGATTCAACAAACCAACCAATTATAAATATTGATCAACATATTAATAACCCATGTACAACATTTGATAACATTGAGTAAGTTTAAAGTTATTATTAATTTTTTTCAATATTTATTTATTTTAAATATTATTTTGAAATTGAGTATTATTTGTACATTATATTAAAAAAATTTTAGCATAACCATATTATTGTGTTATTATAGTTCATTCATTAAAGGAGATATTGAACCTTCACTGCCAATTGAAAATAAGGATAATAATTGTTCATCAAATAATATTCTCCCAGGGTAATATTAATAACTAATTATTCAATTATAATATAATATTATTTATATAATATACCTATTATTTTTTATTATTATTATTTTTTTTTTTTAGCAATGAACCAGCCTTGTGGATTTTAAATGATATTACAATAGACTATATTTGCTTACATGGTTATGATCAAAATTTTGAAAATAACAACTTTCAGAAGTCTAAAAAATTATATGTACGAGTACCTTCTTCCTAATATAGGCCACAAAGCTGAAGATTTAGCAAATTCTGTATTTCATATTCTTACTACAAACAGTATAGATATTAAAAATTGTCATGGGCAAGGCTATGACAATGCGTCAAATATGTCAGGAAAAGATACAGGTCTTCAAGCTAGAATAAAAAACGCTTGTTCTTATGCAGTATATGTCCCATGTTCTGCGCATTCCTTAAATTTAATAGGCGAGTGTGCCGCAAGTTGTTGTTTAACAGCAAATATTTTTTTTAATCTTATTCAAAATATCTTTACATTATTTTCTGCATCGACTAACCGATGGCAAGTGTTATCAGAATGTTTAACAGGAAATATATCTATAAAAAGATTATCTGACACTCGCTGGTCTGCTCGTCACGATGCATGTTCAAGTTTATCCAAAAATTGGTCACAAGTTTTAAAGGCATTAAATGAAATTGAAAAAAATCCATTGGAAAAGCCACAAACAAGATGTGAAGCAAGAGGCTTATTAGTTCAGTTAAGAAGTTTGGAAATGAGTATTATGGTTACAGTTTGGAGTGATGTCTTGGAACGATTTAATTATACTAGTAAGAAACTACAGGAGGTATCAATTGATTTAAGAACCGTATTAAAATTATATTATTCCTTGATACATTATATAAATGATATAAGAAATAATTATGACCTATATGAAAAAAAAAATATTGAGATATCTGAAATTAAAGAGTATAAAACTCAGATTAATAGAAAGAAGAAACGAAAAATACCCTATGATGAATCACATGAAAATGAATCACAACTAAATTCAAAAGATGTCTTTAAAAGTCAAACATATATTCCAATAATGGATTCTTTAATTTCTGAATTAAATAAAAGAAAAATAGCTTACGAAGACATTAACGAAAAATTTAAATTCTTATTTTGTATTACTGAAATTAGTTCATCTGAAGTTAGACATCAATCAGCAGTTTTACAAAAATATTACTCTAAAGATCTTCCTGTATCATTCTCAAATGAATGTATTCATTTTCAGAGCTACCTACTAACTTTACCAAAAGACAATGCTCCTAAAACCATTTTAGGAATGTTGCAGAAAATAATAAAAAGTGATTTACAAGATGTCTTTCCATATATTAGCATTGCTTTAAGAATGTTTTTATGTTGTCCAGCTTCAAACTGCTCAGCAGAGAGAAGTTTTAGTGCTTTGAAGAGGATTAAAACTTACTTAAGATCTAGTACCAAAGATGATCGTCTGAATGATCTAGCAATACTAAATATAGAGTCAGAATTAACAGTTAATATAAATTATGATGATATTATAAATAAGTTGAGTGAGTTAAAAGCTCGTAGAAAAATGTAATTGTTACTAATATTAATATAATAAAGTTAATAGTTAATCATATAGAATATTATATTATATTCATTATTCTGCGTTAATATTTGTATATTTTAGCATAATGATTTTATTTTTTTCCCAATTAACGCTATATTAGTAAAATATTAAAATGTGTCTATAAAGGGCGGCAAAAAATTTTGTGCACCCGTGGCGGCAAAATTGTAAATACGGCCCTGAATAGCTTTCATTTTTTATTTCGGTTACTGTTACATTCTGCTTGGTGCGTCTACATTTGAATTTTGTACTCTCGGTTTTGTATTTAATTTCATAATCATATTCTTCCAAGAATATTCGCCAATGGGCGAGTTTTGATAATGGGTCTTATAGATTAAATAACCACGAAAGTGTGCGATGATCGCTTAATATAATACATTTTTTACCATATAGATACGGCCTAAAGATTTTTACTGCGAATATTATGGCTAAACATTCGAGTTCGGTTGTACTTTAATTATTTTCGCTTTTATTTAACGTTCTCGATGCATACGATGCATATGCAATAGGTAAATATTGTGGTACTTCCCCTTGTGATAATATTGCGCCTAGTGCTTTCCCACTTGCGTCAGTGGTAACTATAAATGGTTTCGTAAAGTTTGGGTGTTGTAATATAGGTTCAGAGCAAAGCGAATTTTTTAAACTGTAAAATGCCTTTTGACAATTATTATCCCAGTTAAAGGTAGGTAACTCCCTTCTTTAGTAAGTTTGTTATCGACTTTGCTATTAAGCTATATGACTTAATAAATTTTCTATAGTAACCAGAGAGTCCAAGAAATGATTTAATTTGTTTTACGGTAGTTGGTATCGGAAATTCTAACACTGATTTAATTTTATTTATGTCGGGTTTAATTTTTTTATTTGTTTAAGTATAGTTTGTCTTACTTGTTGACCCATTATACAGATTATTTCATTTTGAATTTTATGAGAAAAATAACTAATAGTTGGTTTATTACTATCTGTAATAATATGTTTTATGTGAGCTAATAAGATTGGGTTATAATGACTTATTACTTCAATTAGGCTAAAATGCCACAATTTGTTTCTCCTATTTTGTCTGATGAACCTCTTAATGCCAGATTATTTTTAGCACAAAATAACATTCTGTCAACGATAACTTTAAGAATACAAAACCATTTTTCTTTTTCATTTTTGATAGAATTTTGAAGTTCATGGTCAATTGTTTTAGTGTCTCGTAATCTCTTTTCTAACTCCTTCCAGTCCAAAAAATTTTGTCTGTGATTCTTACTATTCTCATGCTCAGAAACAGAAGGATTTAAATGTTTCCAATCTTGAAATCCATTATTAGAAAACGCGGATTTCCTGAAATCATTATTTGAAAAAAGGAGACACGCAAAACAAAAAATGGCATTTTTTGATGTACTGTATAATCATAGGCGAATCTACAGGGTGTGCTTGGTGTGCCAGGGCACACCCTGCAACTCGTATAAACGTGTGTGGGGCCCATAATACTCATTTCAGTTACAACGGTATGGAGTCTAAACATTAAACAATTTATATTTTAATTTTAATTTTAATACATTTTTATGGGTACAAGTATTGTCAATAAATGTTATCGTGATAAGCATAGTTGATAAGAGATCAGCAATATTATCAAGAAAAGAGAAAACATGTATGTTTATTTATAGCACGGCTATAGTCGTAATTTATATTCATAATCATAGTTATTTTATGTAATTTAATTTTACCAGTAATTATCATTTTTATGGTTGACAAAATGAAAAATACTTTATTTCGTATAAAGTATTATTGTATTAACATTTAACACAGAAAAATAAAGTTTAATATCATGTCGCCTAAGAATTCAAGTGGTCACTCAAAAAAAGTGTTAAAACAAAAAAAAAGATGCAGAACTGAAAAAAATGAAAGGTTCATTAAACAAATTTTTGAACAAAATTGATTCAAGTAAGTACCTATATACTTCATTCTAATAAATAATATAAATATCTTGGTATTTAATTATGATAAAGTGCATTAATTAATATCATTGTTCTTATTTAGTTTTATTTGATACCTACCTACCTATTAATTATTGATAAAAAATATAATATCGTTTACATCTACTGTATATTGACTTACTGTTCTCTATACTTTATAATTATTAAACATATTTCAAAAATATTTTTTTTAAGAAATTTGAAAAATTGTTCAATTGTATTTATATTATTTAGGTAGTATTTGGTAAACTGGGTGAATAACTATTATAGCTGTATTATTTAATTATGTCAAATGCAATGAGCTGTGTACCTACCTAGTTATTATTTTTTTTATATACTGCAATCATAACCCATACAATTATACAAATATTTTAATATTTATGCTACTTATTAGTTTAACTAGCACATTAAAATCATATATTTTTGCTATAGTTATTTATAGTTTTTTATTAAAAATGATGATATTTGCACTGTGAATGCTAACGATAGATTTGAAATTAAATTAAATTAAATTCAGGTACAATAAAGTATAATATAATTATTACTATTTAGTACTGTAATAAAATTGTATAATTTATTTAGAATTTATTCTACTTATTAGTTTATTGAGTTAAAATTCATATATTTTTTTAGTTGTGATAGTTGATGATGACAAATGTAATAAAAATTTTGATAATATTGATGGGTTGTATGAATAATTGTACTGAAGATGTAAATGGTAAAGTAGCCATAGGAAATTCAGGTACATAAACTATGTAGTTATTATTATTTTATATTATAATACAAAAAATATGGATACAATTATATAATTTATTTAGAATTTATACTACTTAATAATTAACTGAGTTAAAATTCATATATTTTTTTTAGTTGTGACAGTTAATAATCAGACAAACAATAGTAAAATTTCAATAATTAATGATTTATTGGATCCTGCAAATAAGTTACCAACAAATACTGTTGAACTGAGGAACAGAATACTTCAAGGACCATATCAGCTCGAGCTTACAATTTATCCAAGAACACAACAAGGAGATAAGAAACGTTCGTTTCAAGCAATTTGGTTTAAGATTTATAAATGGCTTGAATACAGTCCAAGTTTAGACAAAGCATTTTGTTTTTCATGCCGTTTCTTTAGAGGAAGTAATTTAAATTTAGGGCAAATTGACTATACTTTTTTAGTTAACGGTTTTACAAACTGGTATAAAAGTCAGGAGTCTTTTAGAAAACATCAATTATCTAAATACCATCTCCTTAGCTCTGGCTCATTAAAACAATATCTCGATTGCAAACCTATAGATGTTTTATTGAATCATGAAATGGAAATTATACATACAAAGAAAGAAGCTGATCGTAAACAAAATCGAAAAGTTATGGAGCGATTAATTGACGTTGTAATTTGTTTATCAAAGTGTGAAAAACCATTACGAGGACACGATGAGTCAGAAAAAAGTCTTCAAAAAGGACTTTATCTTGAGATAGTCCAATTATTAACCAAATATGATCTAGTACTAAAAAATCATTTTGAAAACGGTCCAAAAAATGCTAGATATACAAGTAGTTCCATTCAAAATGACTTAATTTTTTCCATTCAAAATGTTGTCAAATGGTCAATAAAAGAAAAATTTAATCAAAAATATATTTCAATCATTGCAGATGAAACGAGTGATGTTGGGCACCATGAACAAATTTCTATAATCTTTCGTTATTTTGATAATTCAACAAAAAGACCAGTTGAAGTATTTGTTGGTTTAAGAAGACTTCATTTTGTCAAAGCAGAATCAATATTTTCTGTTCTTGATGATATAATGATAGAATACAACCAAAACTGGAACTCTGTATTAGCTGTTTGCTTTGATGGGGCATCAACAATGTCTGGTCACATCTCTGGGGTACAAGCTCGTTGTAAACAAAAGAATAACAAAATAATTTATGTACATTGTTTGAATCTTGCATTAATAGATTCAATTTCAAAAAAAAAAATGGATCTCAGATTAATAACAGAATTATATTTGACTTCTTAGGAACTGTACAGTTTGCATATACGTTCATTGAAGGTAGCCCATCACGCCATGCAGTTTTAGAAAAAAATTCAAATGAATTTAATCAAAAATTAAAAACATTAAAATCATTGTCTACAACAAGGTGGGCTTGTAGGGCCGAAGCTATTTCTGCTATTAAATCTAATTACAGCATTTTATTAAAAGCATTAGAAGAAATTTGTGATAGTACTCAATTTTGTGAATACAGAGCCAAAGGTCTTGGACTCTTAAGTCAAATGAAAAGTTTTAATTTTGTTTTTGCCTTATTTACAATGGAGCCTATTTTACAAATAATTCTAAAAGTGAGTTCAGCTCTTCAATCTCCAGTTTTAGATTTAGTATCAGCTGTTGAGTTGATTAAAAATTTGAAATCAGCAATTGTCAGAATAAGAAACAATCCTGAAATCCTGAAGAGTATGAAGAAGTTTACAGACAAACAATTGAGATGTGCAATAAACATGAAATTACCATTCCAGGGGTAAAAAAAAGAATAGTTTCTGTGAAAATTGATACAAACAAAACCACTCAATATTTTACAGAAACAATTTATGATGAAATGAAGATCAATGTATTTTTCTTATTGCTAGATGATTTAATTGGAGAAATTGTTAAAAGATTTTTAACAAAAACATTAGACATTATAGGTGCTGTAGGTAATCTAATTAAGTTAAATCTGAGTAAATATGATTATTTCAAAATAAATGTAACCGAACTAACAACAGAAGTGAAATTATTAAAAGAAGCTGAAAATATTCCATCCGGAACATATTCACATACTGTCTATAAATGGTTAGATTGGTTGGCCATTTCAAACCGACAAGATGTATTTAACAGTTTCAATCAAGTATTATCAATGTTTGTAGTGATACCCGTAACTAGTTGTGGATGTGAGCGTATTTTTTCAAAAATGACTATTTTTAAGTCTAAGTTAAGGTCCACTATGTCTCAAGATCGCTTAGAATCTCTCTTATTTTTATTTGTGGAGCAGGAATTAACTAACTCAGTGGACACAAATAATGTAATTGAAGAGTTCAAAGTTATGACTCCTAACCAAAGAAGACTAATTTTATAAAATGTACCTATAAAAATAGTTGTTAATTACTACCAGTTATATTATATATTTGATACAATTCTTTGTTATAATTATAATAAAATTAAGTTATATATTTAATGCATTTCTTTGTTATTAATGATAATAAAATTAAGATGTTATAGGTATTAAACTTCAAAGAATTTTAAACATAATTGATTAACAATTTAATTGTTGGTAGACACTAGACATATGTCCAAAAAAAATAACTGAGTAACATATATTGAACTTTGCAATAGTTGTAGTTTATTAAATTGAATAATTTTGAAACATAACATGTATATTTTACAGCACGAAAAATAGCATCTAAACTAGGTAATAAAAATTCATCTTAATATTATTTAATATTATTAATATTGTGATTTCAAATGGGAAACATATTTTAAACGTGTGATAACTGAGAGGTATTTTGAACTACAGAGGACCTTTTTGAGGTAAAGGCACACACTGCTTTGAATTTCTAGATTCGCCTATGTGTATAATAGCCATTGTCTTCGAACTTTTTCTCCGTTATTTAAAAATTTATAAAACCATTTACCGTCAAAATGTCTGCCATCATCATTTACTGGAAAATAATTATTTTGATCCATAAGATATGGTCCTCTTTCGACAATGAAATCTCTAAATCTAGAAGTCATAGTCGGCCAACATCCAGGATCATTAAAAATTACGTCAATTTCATTATTTTCTTGGTTAGTTATAGGTTCATTATTATCATTATTCTGTGTACTATCTTCAGTTAAATTAAAACAGTCATCAATTAAACTTTCAATTTCAATACTTTTCAAATTATCATTTAAATATTCGTCTTTTTCAACATTGTGAATTAATAAACTAGTTGACGGTGCATTGTCTTTTTTTTGTTTGGTATTTTTATTTATCCAGCTACTTAACATTACGGATGATTTGATATTGTTTTTATCTCTTTCTTGCCTTTTGTTCTCAAACCACGCTCCAGAAGGATTATTTTTGTGGGGGGCATATTTAATAGGTAACCTAATGTTAAAATAATAATAAAATAATAAAAACAGTCAATACGACAATAGCTCAACTAATAAAATTAGATAATTAAATACTATGTCAGTTTTATATTTTCTATTTAAACTCAAGAACTCAACTATTAGTTTGTAATATTTTGTATATTTGTTTTACTAATTAAATCAATAAAATGTGTAATTATATTATTTATGTTCTTAAATTTAAAGTATACAAATTTGAGCAATTCTGCATAAATAAAAATAAAATAATAAAATCTAACAAGAAAAATGATCAATTTTTTAATACTAAAAATTATTCAGAATCGTTAAATTTTCAATATATTCTATTAGATATTAAAAATATTTACCTTGTTCTTTTTAAGACTTCACTGCTTTAGAGCGAAGATTTAGTATAACTCACTCAATCGACTGTCGATATTATTAAAATAACAGAATAATCATAATCGTATTATAATAATAAGATTTTTTACGTTACAGTGTGTGGGTATTGTTGTATATAGTTTATTTTAGTCTTTAATAATATTAGTTTGGTCAATTTAAAACTGATTACCATTTCACATAGATACACATAATATTATCATAGTTGTTCTATTTTTATTATTGTCGGCCGAGGGAAACGTATTAATATTTCTTACTGATTTCAATACAATATGTAGAAATATATACATTATTACAAATAAACTATATTCCCTATGGCCTATACGATATCATTCGGTAACAGTTATCGTCGATCGTCGTAAATTAAAACTATTTTTTTTTCAATAATAAATGTGTTGTTTAATCATAAAAATATAAATTTATATTTGCAACACAATTATCGCAGTATTAATCAGGTCGCAACTAACATATTTATAGATATTAACACATTAAAATATTTTGGTTTGGATTTTAAAATTCTAATTTGATGATATCAAATGTTGCACCCCCATTTCTACTCGATATTTTGCGCCCCTGGCAAGCGCCCACCTTGCCAGGCTCTCGGCCCGGCCCTGCCTTGGTCCATTGGCTGAAGTAGTGAAGTCGTATTTGGTGGAAGAAATTCTACTTTAATAGAATTCAATTTCTTTTTTGTATTATGAGCAATACAATTGTCAATTAAGAGGAGTACTTTTTTCCTTTTTAAACTCATTTTTTTATCAAAATTAGACAGCCATATTTCAAACCATGCGCTCGTCATCCACGCTTTTTTATTTGATTCATAATCTAATGGATATGTTTTAATACTTTTGAAACATCTAGGTTTTGCCGATTTTCCAATTAATAGTGGTTTAATTTTATCTGTGCCAGTCATATTTGATCCTAAAAGAATTGTAACTCTTTCTTTACTGTCTTTTCTCCCTGCACAGTTCTCTCCTTTTAATACAAATGTTTGACTCGGTAAACATTTATAAAATAAACCTGTTTCGTCAACATTATAAACGTCATCGGGGGAATATTGATTTATAATTGGTAGGTATTTTACTAACCAGTCAGAACATATTGATTGGTCAACTGAAGCGTTTTCACCACATATTTTACGGAAAACGACGTTATTCCTAATTTTCCAGTTGCTTAACCAACCTTGACTAGCTTTAAATTGTTTATGGCCGAGTTTAGTAGCAAAAAAAATCGGCCTTCTCCTTTAAAATTGGTCCATTTATTGGAATGTTTAAATCTCTACATTGAATAAACCAATTGAGTAAACTAACCTCTATATCGGGATACTCACAAATCTTCATTCTTTTCATGGACCCTTTATTAGTTTCGTATTTTTGTAAAATATCGTCTTTATTTTTCAGAATAGTTGAAAGTGTACTGGGTGGAATATTAAATTAATTGGCAATTTCATTTTTCTGTTTACAACTTTTTGTCACCTCACTTATAATGTTCACTTTTTCAGCAATTGTTAATGTAACCAATTTACGTTTAAGAGACATAACTACAAATTGTACACGCTACACAGCGAAGATATACGGCAACTGCCGATTATTTTACAGCACAACAGTTGTACATAGGATAATTTCATTTGTACATTTGTGATTGTAAACCGGTTATTCTAACGATAAAATGTAAGAAATGACTTCGAGTTATCTATGCTCAACTATTTTTATACTTGACTTATCTCGACAAATATTGCATTGAGTGTATAGGAATTTCCTAAGGACAAAAAAAAATTCGAGTTATCGAGGTTTTCGGGTTATCGAGGTTCGAGTTATCGAGACTCGACTGTATATGATTTCTTACGAAGAGTGGGTAGGTAGTGACTCCGTCATACGAGGGGTCCGAAAGACTGCTTATGTATTCTAAAACATGATTCTTATCGAATCGCAGTGACATCGAGTTTTGATTTTTGTAAGGAGACGTGGGTTTTACTTTAATCGTTAAATTAATATATTAATATAATATTCCACACTCTTGTGTCTTGTATTCGTATGCCTGCAGTATTAATTATAAAATATGAAAATTGTGACATTGCACAATCTTATGTGTATGTAATTATTAGTACGGAAAGTATAGGTCCGTAACAAATGCATATATCTGTTAATAATTAAAATATTTTTTTTCAATTATATTTAATGATAATTATATATCTCCATAACCCATCCTGTAAATATATCTTATTTGAGCCTGATTATTTTATTTTTATTTCATGTATTATTTGTTTACAATATACACTCTTCAGTCTTCAACTGTTCAACATTACATTTCATCAATGCAAGCTAAAAATCCAATTACATTTTTCAATTATTATTACTAAAGTTATTAAAAATTTGTTATTATTTTATATATAAACATTAAAAATAATATAATATTATAAAATAATATAATATTTAACTTAAATATAAAAATATATTAAATACTAAAATACCGTGTGATCAAGTGTTAATAATACTTAATCATCAATTTATAAATCCTCCTTTACGATTTTAAGTATATGGCCTTGTTGCAATGAATAATTTTCACTAATTTAATATGGCTTAATCTATGATGGTGACATATACGATAATAGGTATTTGTTATAAAAGCCTAAATTTTAAATATTTTAAGATTTATTGATGTAACTATAAACTAATACTATTATTTTACCTTCAGGATCTTGCACACATCCACTAAATATGGAAGAACCACACCATGAGTATCTTAATAACTTCCCATTATCAAATTTTATGGATAACTCGTGTAATTTATGGGGCAAAGAAGATGGCGAGAATCTCCTAGAAAAATGCATAATATTCTCTACAGTTGACCACGGGTATAGGCCGGCGGAAACTTGGTGCCTAAAATATATAGTTTACAATAAGTAGCCATTTATATAGGTATATTTTTATTTAAAGCCATTTACATTCAAACCCGGATTAAAATCTTCAGGGGCCCAGGGGCCAATACATAGTTATGGTCCACCATCAGTGAAAACAATTCTTTAAAATTATAAAAGTGTACAATAAAATAAATTTAAATATTTTATTTGAGTATGATAACTAAAGTACAGATTTTGAAGGCATAATTTACCTTTATTTTCTATTGCTCTAAAACGAAGTTATGTCAGCTACAAATTCGATTTAGATTGCCATGCACAACATTTTATTTTGCGTTTTTTGTATATTTATGGTTTTTTGGGCATTTTTGGTACATTTTTTAAAATTTGTTCTAAATAAACGTATCTTAAGGATTAATTTTAATTTTTATACTTAAGATTCTGAACGGAGTGATGAATGTATTAATTTTACAATGATGTATGTTTTTTTTTGTGTGTGTGTGTGTGTGTGTGTGTCGTGTACAGCATAATTAGTCGAAATAATGCTTCAATTTCAAACTTCAGAGGTGGTTTCCGATGGAAAAGTGAATATCCTTCGTGCATTATAGAGGTAAAAAGTAAACATTTTCCAACAGTTTTCAAAAAAATCGAGAAAACCAAAAAAAAAAAAAATGACGGAAAAATGGAAATTTTTACGCAAAACCAGTTTTCGACCGAATCGATTTTTTTATATGGTTGTAATTCAAAAACTAATCACTGTAAATACTTGACATTTTCACCAAATGTTTATGTTAGTGTTATCTATATTAAATTTTCAAACATTTTTGACTTTTTTTGAGTTATTTATAGACCAATGAAAATTTCGATTTTTATGCAAATTTTTTTTTTGAAGTATCGATAACATTTTTTGGCCCAATAAAAATACTTGAAAATTGTATACAAAGTTCCTCATATGATATTCTTATAGTGATTAAAAAATTATAAGAATACATAGGTCTAACTTTTTTTATTAGCAATTGAAAATCAAATTAATTAATTTAATTTTGATAAAAAAATCAATCTATATATAATATATTATATGTGTAAGTATATAATATGTAACTAAAGTTGCATATTATTATGTTTATAAATAATTATGTAACAATCGTTACAGCTGAATTATTCATCGGATCTTTGGAGCTTAATAGAAAAGTACTGGGCCATTACTAGAGACAAATGTCAAAAATATATCGGGTTCAAATGTTAAAGATGAACTCTGTGATTATATGAAGAAATTTCCTGCTTTAAAAAAGCCATCCCGTCATAATATTTGTAAGTTAAAATTAATAGTATCTACCCTCTAACCATTAGTTAATTGCTTAAGGTGGTTTGAAGTAGAGTTTAGTACTTATGAAAGTGTATTAAAAAATTTTTATGATGTTAAAATAAAATTTTTGTTTTTTTGTTATTGTTTTGTAATAATTGATTGAAGACTAACTCTATTTATTCTGTTATTCTGTACAAAAATATGGAATGTATTTAAGGATAAATGAATTTTAGAAAAAATATATCAAAAACTCTGAAGGACTACTTTAAAGTGCATTATAGATGAATACCGAGATTTAGCACAACGTAATTATAATTCATACTTTTATACTTAAAATTTCTATAAAATATAGTCTTTTGTTATTTTTTTATGTTATAGAAAGTGAAGAATTTTCTTCCTTGGTAGCATTTTTTATTCTTCCATTTCTTTTCTTTGCTGTCACAACAAAAAGGAAAAAAGGTAAATCTACCTGGAAGCCTTTAAAATTGGAAGCTAAAGACGGTTTCATCTCTCATTTACGGTGTCTCACTCGGAGCTTTAGGAGAATATAACAAGACGCAAAAAAAGTATGCTTAGTTAGGCGTTACATTACAGCCCCTTATTGTTGAACCTAACATAAATGAAATTTTGCAATATTTTGTTCTCGTTGATGGAACGTGTTATATGTTATACTCAATAGTTTATTTTGTTGATTGTTATTTCAAAATAATTCACTCTTTAAACCTTCAGTATCCAATTGAATGTATGTTAATTTGGACATTCATTTAAGGAGTATTTTACAAAATTAAAACTATATGGGATACCGAGTATGTTTCTGTAAATTCCTTTTAAGCGATTCGCACATAAATTAAGTTATGTAAAGTTATAAAAATTTATTAGTTAATAATGATTATACTTGTTTGTTACTAAAGTTATACTTAAAAATTGTAAGCTGTTATCATTTAATAAATTATAAGTATTCAATTTTTCAAATATGCCTAATTGTTTTACTTGTAAATTCAATTTTCTCATCCTACTCATTCTTCTCTATTTCTCTCATTATTATGTAAACATTTTCAAACTAAACACTACGATCATAACTTTACTTTTTTCGATTGTGCAAAAGTTAATTGTCTTAGGTCATTTCATTTACTAAATTCTTTTAAGAAGCATTTTGCCTCTCACATATTAATAGAAGAAATATCTACTCAAACTAAGCATATTAATTCAAATTGTGTTATGAATAATTTACCAGAAAAAGTGATAACAATATTATAAATACTTTCTTAGACAATACGAGTTCAATGTTGCCTGAATCTATACCGGGTACTGACAATTGTTTTTTTTATAAATTTAGGCAATATCTTGGCTTCATTATATGCAAACCCCCAAGTTCCACGAAATGTTTTGCAAACAGTTGTCAAAGATATGAAAAACATATTTAGTGATCAAATTGCTTTTAGAAGAAAATATTTCTAATGAGCCGTTTAATCATTTTAACAATATTTTTTAAGTACTTTAGGAACCTTTTACTGACTTTTGGCACAGAGTATAAAAGAATCAAATATTTGACAGACCTTTGAACATATATTGCTCCCCGTGAATATGTTATTGGTGAGCGGTTAAATGCACAAATTAAAAAAAATAATTCTCACTCTTTGCTGTGCTTGTTAATTGTACAGAACAATTTATACCATTAAGATATATTTTAAAAAACTTTTTCTAAATAAAAAATGTGCTATTAAATACATTAGAAAATGTTAATAAATTATAAATTAAAAGTTCATAGCTCAGTTTATAAATAAACTTTGTGAAAAATGCTCTGTATGGAAAAAAAGAAATAGATCATGGTACTCAAATTGTATTTCTTATTTTCTTATTTTTTGATGATAACGAAGTTGGAAATGCATTAGGTAGTCATTTTGGTATTCACAGGCTTGGAACAATGGATATATCAATTCCTTGTATACCTCCTCATCGCCAATCTTCTTTGAACACCATTTTCTTGGCTTTAGAGTTTCATTCATCTGATTGAGTTTAATTTGGGAACAATATAATTTTTAAACCACTTATTGATGAACTGTATTATTTAAGAAATACTAGTGTTTATATTAGTACTGATGACTTCAAAGGAACAATCACATTTGAATTAGGTGTTATAGTGGGTGATAATTTGGGAGTTCATAGCATAACTGGATTTGTAGAAAGCTTTTCTTTAAATTATTTATGCTGAGTATGTAAAATGAGGAAAGAAGATATACAAAAACAGTGTTCTATTAATAATAATTTAATAAGGACTGTAGAACAATATAATTTAGATGTAAGTGAAGTAGATGTCTCAAGTATTGGAATTAAAGAAGCTTGTCTTTGGCATAAGGTTTTGGGATTTAATGTGTTAGAACAGGTTGGAATGGACATAATGCATGATATATTAGAAGAGGTTGGTAAGTATGATTTGGCTTTTTTTAATTTCTTATTATGTTGAAAATTTGAAAATTTTTACTCTACCTGATAGATATATAGATCATAATATAGAACATTTAAGAAAAATAAATATAAGACTTTTGCATCTGAAACAATGTCTTTAATTCGCTATTTTGGTCTATTGATTGGTAATTTTGTACCTCTTAATGATCCCGTATGGTGCCTATATATACTGAGACAAATTATAGATATAATTACTTCTATATCATTAAAAGTTGGTTGTTGTGAACTACTACAAACTTTTGTTTCAGAAAACGATGATTTATACATTAAATATAGTCATCAAAAATTGAAACAAAAATTACATTTTATACTATATTACCATACTATTATTCAAAAGTTAAGTTCTCTTGTTAGTTCATGGAATATGAGATTCTAAGCCAAACATAGACTATCAAAAATATCAACTAATACTTCTAGCAATAGATGTAATATTTGTAAGACTTTAGCCATCAAGCATCAATTACAACTTAACAACTTGTTCCTTAAAGGAACTTTGGGTTATGTAATTATGTAATTTAGGTTAGTTATTCTGATTTTTAAAAAAATAGAAGAATTTATGGAAATAGATTAATTAGAGCTCCTAAAACAATATATCTAGATTTGTATTTAATGTACCATTTATCAGTCTTAAATGGTTCTTACACTTGACATTGATGAAAATAATTTACCTAAGTTTGGTATATTTATTTTTGTAACAATAAAATTATAATGTTTTGATATTTGTCTATAAAAACCATAATATTTTTTTATGAACATTATTTTCCTTATGGAATTAAACATAAGAATAAGATAGTGTTTGTGTATCATCATATGTTTTATTCTAATATTCCCAACAATATTAGTGTTATGCCCAATGGAGGTACATATGTGACTTTAAGAAGTCTCTAGAAGAAATCTAGTTATTTTATGAATTATACCTAACTTATTATAATTTTATTATTTGGAAAATAAAATAAGGAAAAATTAATAAGAAATAAGAAATTATATTTTTTATAGCAAAATCTATAGAAACAAATTTTTTTTATTTTGTATATAATGAGTAAATGGGTTTCATTTTTAATACTTTAAAGCATTTATATAGGTATACTTGTATTATTCATAATTATTAACTCTATAGGTAGATTAATTATTTTTTTTAATTAATATTATATGTAAATTTTTTACAGTTATTGTTATTTTTTTTAATTGCATTCTATTATATGCACATAAATAACAATTTTTATTAGATATATAATGTTCAAATTAAGTAGTATTTATAATATTTTTTATTGTAGCTATTAAACTTTTCAATATGTAAATGATTTTGCTTTATTTATTAATAAATATAAGAGTTGTCTACCTGTACTTAATAAATAATAATATGAATAGTTAAAAATATATAATGCATACTCCAGGGTTTTTTTTAAAGAATTTTTCTGATTGCACAAATATATTTACACACTTGGATTGTAGTAGGGAATTTATCTACGCAGACCAAACTCTGTAGTACGGACTACGGACTTTTATCCGTTGAACTGTGCCGGCTATACTACTTTATACTGTACTATCTACATTTTTACTTTTATAAGACTGTATATACTCAAAAACAATATATAAAAACAAATATATCCAGACTCTACCCATGATATACCAAATAAATTATTTTAAATTAATGCGCTATTTTTATTGTAAATAATAATTTTAAAATGTTGTAAAAATATAATACTACATTATACTACTATAATATAATACATACTAAATAATATTTACTTGTACTAGTAAATAGGTAATTTGTAATAAAAATTGTTTATTAAAATATAAATATATTATTTAATATAAATTAAGGTTACAGGTATCTATTCTTGACGCCATTCAACGGTTCGTTCCGCTTAAATCATTCCGTAGATCAACCTTCCCATCATGGGTTTCCCCCGCTTTCAAATCTCTTCTTTTTTAGGTATAATATATACTTCCTTACTTTCCTTCAGACCTCATATTGATTATGTCACTTGTAAGGCCTTACGTCTTCTGGGATTCATGCGCCACCACATTAAACAATTCAACTCAGCACCTTGTCTGCTCTTATACGTTCAATTCTCGACTATAGGTCAGCTATTTGGAATCCTTATCTTAAAACGGAAACAAAACTTATTGAACGAGTTCAGAATCGCTTCCTTAGCTATGCAGGTTTCTTATTAAAAATTGAACACCCCCACCATTCTTACCAACTTGTCATAGAGGTGCTTAATCTACTCTCCCTCGAGGACAGGCGATTAATTGTGGATCGTATCTTCCTTTTAAAATTAATCCAGGGTAAATTTGATGCTCCGCGTCTCCTTGAGCGTGTTAGCCTTAGAGTCCCTTCCGCCAATAACAGATCAACCGACTCCTTTCACATTCCAACTTTCCGTTCAAACTTTTTATCTAACGATTCTTTGGTTAGAGTTATGCGCAGTTTAAATAATAACGATTTTGATTTATGGCCTTAAATCTTGTTTTTACCTAACGTGTGTAATTTTCTTATTATAATTATAATTATTCTTATTTCTTAGTATACTGTTATCATTATCATTTATGTATACTATTCTTATCAGTTACGTTAATTTATGTAATATCGTTATTGTTATATGTAAAAAGCCGTTTGACGTATTTACAAATAAAATAAAATAAAAACAATCAAATGACTAGGTAATTTCTTTTTAATTTGTGTGTTAAACTTTTACATAATAGTATGAAAATACAATTATATTATATTATTATATAATTATTACATTTATACTTACAATTTCAATTTTTAATTTTAAAACTTTTTTTATTTTATCAATCCGCCGGCTGTTTCAGGCTTGGTCTCTACCATAGACCTATTTACAAATGGAATGTTCTTTCCATAGCAATGATGTATCAATAATTGTCGCCAATATAGTGTTGGGGGCAATCATGGAGAAATGTATACTATTCGTTGATTAGTCCATGATACAAAATTTTCTTATCAATTGATTAAGCCTAATATAATTTAAATTAATTTTTAGTGATGGACAGTGGACACAACTGAGTAGTTGGTTAGACTGTAGTGTTTAGTATATTTACAACGTGATCTGTGTAGTAATCACCGTGCAGGACACGTTAAACACAATTACAATTAATTATTTAAACGACGTAGCACGTTTGTCGTCAGTCTTGAGATGTTGAGTTGAGAAAGATAGGTAATAATTGAACACTTCACACGTATTATTATAACATAAAGTAAAACAATTTATTGTTTAAGTAAAAAAAAAAACAATTATTACATAAAATAAACTGTCGTAAGCGTATTACGCCATTGATCAGTGCTGACTATCTTCTAAATGCTAGGAAGTGCTCTACCCGTATTTATATAGGTTCTACTAATGACGTATAGTGGTGTGATATTATAATATTCTAATTTTACTCCCTAGTTCTGTTGAATTGCATTAATATGCAATTTAGGTGAAAATAACTTGTTGTTTTCACCTTTGCTCTATATTTCCTGTTATGTAGGCTTTTACACATCTTACATATTAATACCTACATTGTCTTGTTATACTTCATGTATAATTTATTATTTTAAATTATATTTGTATCTTAATATTAGCTTTGGGTTTACTACATCTGATACTTATATTAAATATAATATATAAATTAATACATACTGTAGCCAACAATAACCATAACACTAGGGGCATAACAAACATCCTTATGATTATGCTAAGGGTGGGCAGCCAAGCAAAGCAATGATCGAGTCTAGACAGCAATAATCGAGTCTAGACAACCAGCAAGTTGGGACCTAAAAAGA